>NW_007070912.1:95585-110115 GCF_000164805.1 Carlito syrichta | reverse complement strand
AGGTTCGAGACCCGCCTGGGCAGCGAGACCTCATCTCTACAATAAATCAAAAATCAGCCGCCTGTAGCACGCGCCTGTAATTCCAGCTACTCGGAAGGCTGAGTTGGAAGGATCGCCAGAGCCCAGTGGGTCGAGGCTACGGTGGCCGGGAGTGGCCACTGCACTCCAGTCTGGGCGACAGAGTGAAACTCCAACTCAAAAAAAAATAAAAAAATTGTACAGTGCTGAGACTTACCCCCAAAAAACACAAAAGTATACTATGGAGCTACAACAAACAGAATGGTTTGATAATGACAGCAGAACAGACCACAGATAAATGGATGATGCCCAGAATTAAGACAGAAGGAGACATGGATACCTTGGCATATGATCAATGGTAGAACTGGGTCAACTGGGCAAACATCTGTAGAGTTACAAAGTTAGATTCTTACCTTGTACCAATAATATATAATGTAGACATGAATTATGGATCTCAAAGTAAAGTTCAATTATAAAAGCACTAAAAGAATATGTAAGTAAATATATAGCTTTGGGATAAAGAACAGCTCACCCTTGTACGACACAAATTTGAACTGTGGGTACACTTACACATTGATCAAAAATACAGTATTCAAGGCGGGAAACCTGAGTAGACAGGGGCCAAACTTTTTGTATATGTGGGTTCAAAGGGCTGACTTTGGGACTTGACTATGCGAGGAGTTGGACATACACTAGGGTCCTAGAACCAACAGAACCAATCCCCCCACTTAAACTGAGGGACGACTGTACTTCCAAAGTATGATGACAAATGCAGAATTTATAAGAAAAAAAGATTAAGGTATCTTTGATATCAGAAAATACCTCAGCTTCTTTGTACAAAATATACAAAAAAATAAAAACCTGTCATGTGTTTGCAACATTTGACAATGCGCTAATATACAAAGAGCGCCAAAAATGATGAATCACCTTACAAATATCTAAGCTGAAGAAGAGGCGATTCACAAAGAAAAAAGTCAGTAAACACAAGAGATGTCCTGTGATCAAAGAAGAACAGAGAGCAACGTCCTAGACCTGTTTGGTCTTTGCCAACTTCACAGGCACGAGGGCAGGACTGGTCTGTAGCATATTTTGCAAGCATCTACTCTGCCACCTTCTTGGAGGAAATTTGGGAGAACATATAAACCCTTAAAATATATGGTATCCTTTGACAAAATAATCCCAGTTGTGGGAAATCATCCCAAGCAATTTAGAGCATATACAAAGAATGAGTTATAGGATGGTCCACAAAATGCTGTCCACAGCACCAGACACTGGAACAACCCTGAATCCTGCTGAGTAAACAATAGCTGGCTGCAGAGCAAAACCCACGGGTTCCTCAGGGATTGCCCTCCCCTCCACTCACAACCAACTCCTTGAAAGAATGATGTCTCCTCATTGCTTCCTGGACCTCTCAACTCCCATCACACTCTTACCAACCCCAAACCCAGCACTGAGGTTACCAAGGCTGCTTTCAGGACAGGTGACCCCAAGTCATGACCCTCCCACCCTCTCCAGTCATCACTGGCTCTGTTTTCTTCCAGACCCTTTTTCTCGGTTGACCTTTTCAGAGCATACTTCCTTGGAGTTGTTCAACACCCTCTTCTCTTCTCCCTCTGAACAAATTTAGCTTGTCTCATCTACTTCCAAAGACTTTAGGCCTCCCTACATGGATCGTGAAAAGGGCATCATTGGCCCATATCTCTTGCTTGAGCTCCCAGACCTGACCTCCAACTGGCTACTGTCTGTCCCAGTCCTGGCCCATCATCAAACTGCAAATGCCAGCACCTGGACTCCCCATGTTCCCACAGACCTGCCACTCTATTCAGACACCAGTACACACAAGCTTACCCAAACAAGGAACCTGGCTTGATCCTGGGATCTTCCCTGCAAGGCCCCTAGGGTTCCCAGTTACAACACATTTCCCCCATCCAAAAGGCCACAGGGCACCAACACATTGCCTGGACTACTGATGACGCCAGCTTTCTTGCTGGACTCCTCAACTCCAAATCATTCCCCATGCTGTACCCTGGGATAGGTCCTCTACTTCCTTCACCCACACCTTCCTGCTTGGCTGTCAGCACCTGTCCCTTCCATCTCATAACTGGGTTTCAGCCCCACTCACTTCTCTATCCTTTACTTCTCATGACTCAGGCTACTGGTGTCTGATGCTTGAACTGTTGCAAAAGCTTCCTGCCTCCAGACCACCCTTCACGCTACTTTCAGCAGGAACATTTTAGAACCCACATTCCATAGGTCTTTCTGTGGCTTCCCACAGCCTGCCACGAGCCACTCCAGCTAGACTGACTCCAGTGCATACTGTGCTCTCTAAGGGCACAGCCTGGATGGACTCCACTCCCCACCTGGCTACCTCTCACACACTCTTCGTCTCAGCTCTGGGATTGCCTGCCAGTACCTGTCCCGCCCCAGTACAGCAAGATACCTCAACAAGGTCTGTGAGGAGAAGGGCTACATAGGACCGGCTCACCACTGCAGTCCCAGGCCCAGGGCCTAACATCTGGCACAGAAGAAGTGATCAACAGATACACAGTCTGGACTAAGTGAGAAGGGTGGACCACAGCTCCAGGCGATCCTGTTATAAACATATGTGTAAGGCCGGGCTCAGTGGCTCAGCCTGCAGTCCCAGCCCTTTGGGAGGCCGAGGTGAGTGGATTGCCTGAGCCCGCAGGTTCGAGACCTGCACGGGCAACTTGGTGAGACCTCATCTCTACAATAAATCAAAAATTAGCCGGGCGTGGTAGCGCATGCCTGTAGTTCCAGCTACTTGGAAGGCTGAGGCAGAAGGATCGCCGGAGCCCAGCAGGTCGAGGCTGCGGTGGCCGGGAGTGGCCACTGCACTCCAGTCTGGTTGATGGAGTAAGACTCCAACTCAAAAACAACAACAACAAAAAAAAAACATAAATATATGTGTAGATAGTAGAATGTCATAAGGGTGGGCGAAGGATGGTAATAGAGAAGGGGGGGTGTCTACTTTATTCTTATTAATCTACAATTTCTACTTTTTCATAGTAAATATACATTTGATTTTATATTTAAATGAACCATAATTTTTTATTTTATTATTTTTTTAGAACAGGGTCTCACTGTCATTCAGGCTGGGATGCAATGGTATGACAATAGCTCATTGCCGCCTCACACTTCTGAGCTCAAGCTATCCTCCCACCTCAATCAGTAGCTGGGACTACAGGTGTGCACCACCATACCGACCACATACATTAATGTCTCAGACTCAAGCTGCCTGATGCACACGGATCTTTAAATCTAAGACCCCACACCTCCAGTTGCCAGTCCCTCCCTCCTGCCCCAACAATGCTCCCTTCACAGGGTTCCAGGTCCGCAAACCTCCAGCCCCAGCCTCACTCTCAGTTGATTACATGGTTTCCCATGAGCAAACTGATCTTCAAGCCTCCTACATCCCATTCTTCCTCCACTGATTGCCAGTTCTGCCCACCTCTGCCTCCTGTCCTCACCATGCCCAACTTGTCTCAAAGTGCCCCAAAGTCACCCCCAACACACAGACTACATGCAGGGTGTGCTCCTTCCTCTCTATGCGCTGATTAGTCCGTCTGTCAGACCAATCTTGGCAGTATACATATATGACAGTTATTGGAAAAAACCCAAACAAGAAAACTTTTCATTTTTATTTTTAGAGATGGGGTCTCGCTCTGTTTCCCTGCTGGTTTCAAACTCTTTGGACTCAGGAGATCCTCCCATCTTGGCCTCCCAAAGTGCTGGGACTATAGGCATAAGCCACTGGGCCTGGCCAGGAAAACTTCTCATGCCAGTGACTGTCCTTTGATCTCCCCTTGCAGTAAAACTCCCTGAATGTTTGAACAGCTGGCTGATGTGAGTTCAGTCCCTGTTCACCTCCCTAAGCCCATTCTACCCAGCCTCGTGCCTTCTACTCAAATAGGCCCATCAAGGCCCCCAGCAGCCGCATGTTGCTGAACGCAAAGCCCCTTTCTGATTCATCATCAAATCTCTTTCTCAGCTGGGCACAGTGGCTCATGCCTGTAATCTCAGCACTTTGGGAGGCCGAGGAGGGAGGATCCCTTGAGCTCAAGAGTTCAAGACCAGTCTAAGCAACATAGTGAGACCTCATCTCTACAAAACAATTTAAAAAATTTAGCCAGAGGTAGTGGCATGCACCTTCATTCCCAGCTACTTGGGAGACTAAGGTGAAAGGGTCACTGAGCCCAGGAGTTGAGGCTGTGGTGGGTCATGATCATGCCGTTGTACTCTAGCCTGGGCAATAGAATAAGACCCCGACTCAAAAAGAAAAGAAAAGAAAAGAAGACAAAAAAAAATCCTTTTTCACCTGGCTTCCCAGATGCTGCAGCTGCCTCTCTCCTACCTCCTTGTATGTATTTTCCATCTCCCTTCCCAGTCCTCTTCTGCCCACCTTCTCCACGGTGGAGGCTCCAGGCTCTCACCCTGACTATCTCATCTAGGCTTTGAGTACTACCTCAGTGCCAGTTGTGTCCACATCACTCTCCTGAGCGATCACCAACAGCCTTCCTCAGCCTTCCAGCTGTGTGGCCTGAAACCTTGGAGTCTTGCCTCTTTTCTCGCCCAAACTGCACATTCAATGTGCTCTGTCAGGATTTCCCCAGATTGACCACTTTCTCCCACCTCCACTGCTAACCACCTGGTCCAGCTGCCAGGATCACAATGCAGACTCCTGATTACTATATTGCCATCTCCACCGATCTCCTTTGTCTACTCTCAGCCTTGCAGCCAAAGTGATCCACTCACAGCTTGTATTCTCTGTTCAGCACCTCTCAGGAACGCCCATCTGACTGCCAAGTCACATGCATCTCCACATACCCCCCACCTCTGCCCCAGCAACATGTGCCACCCTACTCAGCACTCTTCATGCTGGGAGCAGGCTGCTGTCTCTGTCTGGAATGATCTATCCCAGACATCACAGAGCCATTCCATCAAAGACACCTTCTCTACCCTCTCAGGATGCCACTCTTCACCACACCCCAACACTCTCTCCTGCTCCACTCATTCCAATGCAGGAAGTCCCACTTCACTCTTGATGGATCCAAAGCACTCCAAACAGGGCCTGGCAGTTCACAGGTGTTCCCCAAACACTGGAGATTGGACCCTGTGAGAGGATCTGCAGAGTGAAGCAGGTCATTGCAACTGAGGGCTCAGCAAGGATGTGGCCTTCACAATCATTGATGGAGCTCAAAAGCCAGCAAACCAGTTATCACAGCCCCAGGGTTCTCCAGTGCTGAGGACAGGGGAAAAGGGCCAGAACAGTTCCAACAGCCCATGGGACATCTGCTCCTGCCCATGCAGGGCCTGTGCCTACTGGAGTCTCAGGAAGCCACAGTGCCAACCTGGGAACCTAGGAGAGATGCAGCGTTGACATGCAAAGTTACAGGCAGATCCCTAGGCTAGACCACCACTGTGCTCTCATGCCTACCAGACAGTTTCCACTGAAGTCATAGATAACTGCTTACGGAGAAGAAAATGGAGATTTTTAAAGTCATCAAAATCAGTCAGGCTCAGTGGCTCAGCCTGTAATCTGGCGTCTGGGGAGGCTGAGGTGAGTGGATTGCCTGAGCCCGCGGGTTCAAGACTCGCCTGGGCAACTTGGTGAGACCTCATTTCTACAATAAACAAAAAATTAGCCGGGTGTGGTAGCGCACAACTGTAGTTCCAGCTACTTGGAAGGCTTAGGTGGAAGGATCACCGGAGCCCAGCAGGTCGAGGCTGTGGTGGCCGGGAGCGGCCACTGCACTCCAGTCTGGGCGACAGAGTGAGACTCCAACTCAAAAAAATAAAAAATAAAAAAATAAAGTCAACAAAATCACAATGTCTCAAAAACAAGAACTGAAGGCCAGTTCCCTCGTAAAAGATGCCTAGTTGTCACTTGTTCTTAAAAGATTCCCTCAAGTCCAGTCAACCAAGGATCCCAGCCCATGGGGCTTAAACCCTGTTCTATTCCCATCCTTCAGCACAGGGTGAGGACAGGGAGGAGACAACTGGCTCAAGCCAGGGGGGTCCTCTGGAGCTCTGAAGCTGCTGCTCCTCGCTCCCCTATAGAGTTTACAGAAACCAGGTAGTGCACACAATCCTGGGGAGGGTAGTATATACTCCAGGTAGAGCTGATTAACACCGTGTAAAGGGCACTACTATAATGTCAAGTCAGACTCCAGACACAAGAGACACTGACTTGCATTCAGGAAGTCAGAATAAAAGAATCAGAGGCTATATGACCTCGCCGAGAAGGAAGGTCTTAAACAACACGTTTGATACATCCTGACATATTACACAAGCACCAGCAAAGAGCATTCCTTGAAATAGAGGTGTGGGAATAACTTAAATATATAAGCAGAGCTAGCAACCTTGCTAGGCTGTGGTGCCCAGACCATCTCAAGTTGTCTTAGTGATGTGTTGACCAGCAGAAACCATGTTTCCAAGGTGGACACACCATACGCTGGTGGGCTCCTCTACACCAAAGAACACATGGGGCCAGGAAACTTCATCACAGAGAGTCACCAGTCAACGCTAAGCACCCATAGCATCAGCCAGAAGTCTTAACCTGGGGAGATTTCCATAGAACTCACAATTCTGGGAGCCCAGGTTGAGGAGACCCAATGCTGTCGCTCAGGTTATGGCACTATGAGCACAGAGGGCTGTAAGGTAAGCAAGGGGTGGCATGATAAGCATGTCTCATGGGGCATCTTAAGGCAACAGGTCCTGAAGCAGCACAGCCCAGGATGTAAAAGGAAAGCTGAAGTTGCATGCACATCACAACCATACACCTGAAGTTTCAGAAGTCAGTGTATAATGCAAATCGAGGAGCATGAAACTAGGTTTCCCCTTTGGTAGGAAACTAGTAAAGACCGAATGCTCTAACTGTATTCTTTTTAAAGAAAAAGGAGCTGAGCATGGTGGCTCACATCTGTAATCCCAGCACTTTGGAAGGTTGAGGTGAGAGGATTGCTTGAGCCCAGGAGTTCACAATATCAGCCTCGACAACATAGCGAAACCTCATCTCTACAAATAAAATTATAAAAAATAAATTAGCCAGGTGTGGTGGCACATGCCTGTAGTTCTAGTTACTCAGGATGCTGAGGTGGAAAGGACTCCCTGAGTCCAGGAGGTTGAGGCTGCTGTGAGCCATGACCACTGTGATCATGCCACTGTACTTCAGCCTGGGGACAGAGTGAGACCCCAAGAAAGAAAGGAAAGAAAGTAAAAAAGAAGGAAGGAAAAAAGAAAGAAAGAAGGAAGGGAAAAGCATGACGGAGACAGTCAAGTACTTCACAGCTGTATAACAGCTATGGTCTGAGTACAGGTGTGGGTCTTGTCTGTGCAGGACAAGCCAACAGGAAGAAAGCCCCAGCCCGCCCAACAAAACCACCAGCAGCTGAGCTCTAGAGCCTGCAAGGAGGCTCTGCAGCTGCAGTCTCCCAGCCTCTTGACTTGAGAAAACACACAGAAATCTAAGGAGACTTTCTTCGAGGCCCAGGCATCCTTCCTGCAGCACTGCCCCTGTACACTCACGACTGAGTATCTATGTGTGCTAGCAGAGCAGTACTGCCATAAGGTGACGCAGTGTGCATAAAATATACCTGTATGTGTGTTCACAACTGAAATTTATTTTAAACTCCTTCCTAATTATAAAGAGAGGTCTGGCACTGTGGCTCATGCCTGTAATGCTAGCAGTTTGGGAGGCTGAGACAGGAGGATCATTTGAGGCCAGAGTCTGGGACCAGCCTGGACTCGTCTCTATTTAAAAAAAAAAAAAAAAAAAAAAACCAGCCAGGCTCCGTGGCTCAGCCTGTAATCCCACGCTTTGGGAAGCTGAGGTGGGTGGACTGCCTGAGCCCGCGGGTTCGAGACCCGCCCGGGGAACTTGGAGAGACCTCATCTCTACAATAAATCAAAAATTAGCCGAGCGTGGTAGCGCATGCCTGTAGTTCCAGCTACTTGGAAGGCTGAGGCGGAAGGATCGCCGGGAGCCCAGCAGGTCAAGGCTGCGGTGGCCGGGAGCGGCCACTGCACTCCAGTCTGGGCGACAGAGTGAGACTCCAACTCAAAAAAAAAAAAAAAAAAAATCTACAGAGAGAGAGTGATACAGTATAACTTTTTAGCAAGAGAGCCAGGAATATCTATCAAAACTCAAAAACTTTCAAGTCCAGAAATTGCTTTGAAGATATACAACTAAGTTATATGTTTGAGGGTATTCAATGCAGTATATTTGTAATAACCAGAAAAAAACAATTTATTTCTGCCCTCAACACAAGACTAACTAAATACATTCTGATTTGGTCATACAATCAATAAATGTACTCATTAATTCGATAGAACTACAATTCTTTGCTTTTGTTTTTTTTTTGAGTTGGAGTCTCACTCTGTTGCCCAGACTGGAGTGCAGTGGCCACTTCCGGCCAGCGTAGCCTCGACCTGCTGGGCTCCAGCGATCCTTCCGCCTCAGCCTTCCAAGTAGCTGGAACTACACACGTGCGCTACCACGCCTGGCTAATTTTTTGATTTGTTGTAGAGATGAGGTCTCGCCAAGTTGCCCAGGAGGGTCTCGAACCCGCGGGCTCAGGCAATCCACACACCTCGGCCTCCCAAAGTGCTGGGATTACAGGCTGAGCCACCGAGCCCGGCCAATTCTTTGTTTTTAAATTTTAAAAAACCAAAGAAACTAGAAGAACTCTACTAGATGCAAACAGTGGTTATAATGAAATACATCTTCTTCAGCTGGGTGCAGTGGTTTATGCCTGTAATCTCAGCACTTTGGGAGAACGAGGTGAGAGGATTGCCTGAGTTCAGGGGTTTGAGACCAGCCTGGGAAACTTGGCAAGACCTCGTCTCTACAATAAATAAAAAATTAGCTGAGGGTTGGGAGGAGTCAATAAAAAAAAATTAATCAAGTGTGGTGGTGTGCACCTGTAGTTCGTTACTTGCAAGGCTGAGACAGAAGGATCACCTGATCCCAGCAGGCCGAGGCTGCAGTAGCCAGGGTGACAGAGTGAGACTCCAACTCAAAAAAAAAAAAAAAATTTTCACGTTTCTCTGCAGGAAAAAGTATACTACAATGAACATATGCAATATGTTTTAAATTATAAAAGGAAACTTGTATGGCATGAAAGGAGCACAGAAGGATGAAAACAGAAAAGCCCCCTGGTTCCCTCCACCTCAAGATGTCTAAGAGCCAGCCCTAATCCACCCAGAACAGCCTCTCATCTTCACACAGCCATCTATGTTCACCTGTGCTTTTTAAAAAACCACACATAAAATATAGCACATGCAGGGGTTTCAAGTTATTTGTTCAGTGTCAGGTGTCTCTGCATACACCTCTCCTCAGCTGTGCTAGAGGCTATTCCTCATTCTCTCATAGCTGACAGACAGACAACAAAGCTGCACATTTACTTCCCTCCTGAAGTACATTCAGGCTCTCATGCCCAGCTAACAAGTGAATGCACATACGAATGTGTGTTCTATACATGTGTCAACATCTACATGTGTCTTCATAAAACAAAAAAAACTTGGGATTATAGTCTCTAAATAGGCATACTTTTAATGTTACATCACCGTTTTATCCTTTATGGATAAATAATTTGCAAACACATGCCTTTAGTGACCACACATTATTCCACCATACAGCTGTATTATAATTTAATATCCCAATATTATTGAACTGTTCAACTGCTGCCAATTCTTATTACCACTGACAACACCACAATGATTTTTATTACCACTGACAATACCATGGTAGACAAATACTGGTACAGGTCTTGTTTACAAAGTGTATTTTAAATTTGAGCACAAAGTCCACAGGAGGACTAAAAGGATTACTTAAATATTTTCTTTTATAGTTCTCTTTGCTCCAGTTGATATTTTCCTGAAACATGAGAAATGATTGTTTCAAATCCTACAGGGCTATAAACAACTTGGGGAAGTACTTCTAATCTGTTCTCACAAACAGAGAGCAAATAAGCAACCTATGAAAATAACAGAATGATTATGGAAATATTCCATATGTCATGATAAAAAGGGAGCTCCATTTTGAAGTACAAGAAACTTACAATAAGATATGGAAATAAAAAAGCAAATTTCCAGCCTAGGCAACATATTGAGATCTCATCTCTAAAAAAAAATTTGAAAATTTACTGGGCATGATGGTGTACACCTGTATTCCCAGTTACTTGAGAGGCTGAGGTGGAAGAATCACCTGAGTCTAGGAGTTAGAGGCTGCAGGAAGCCATGATCTGTGCCACTGCACTCCAGCCTAGGTTATAGAGTGAGACCCTCAACTAAAAAAAAAAAAACAAATTTCCAACTTGAAAAGCGTATTTAAAAATAATCCCACAGCAAATATGTTGATGATGAAATCCTGAAAACGCTTCCTTTATAATTAAAAACAAGATAAGGTGCTGCTGGCCTCCACAGTGGCTTAAGCCTGTAGTCCCAGCTACTCGGGAGGCTGAGGCAGGAGGATAAGGTAAGAGAATCACTTGAACCCAGGAGTTTTAGTGAGTCATGACTGTGCCACTGCACTCCAGCCTGAACAACAGAGCAAGATCCTGTCTCTAAAAAGAAAAAATGGGTTTTTTGTTTGTTTTTTAGTTGAAGTCTCACTCTGTCGCCCAGACTGGAGTGCAGCGGCACGCTCCTGGCCACCACAACCTCGACCTGCTGGGTTTCCTCGAACCTTCTGCTCAGGCTTCTAAGTAGCTGGAACTACAGGCGCATGCTACCACGCCCGGCTAATTTTTTGATTTATTGTAGAGATGAGGTCTTGCCAAGTTGCCCAGGTGGGTCTCGAACCCGCGGGCTCAGGCAATTCACTCACCTCGGCCTCCCAAAGTACAGGATTACAGGCTGAGCCACAGAGCCCGGCCTAAAACCCAAAAGACTCAATGTATAAATTATAAGAATGAATAACAGATAACAAAAATGTACCCGTTTCAAACAACAGCTATTTGAAAATATAATTTTAAAATACAGGAAGTCACAGCATATGAACAAATTCCATTCCAAGAGTGCGTTTGTAAGTCTAACTGGCTTTAAGTCCAACAAAGTTAGCCTAGGTACCCAACTAACACAATCAGCTCTATAGTACTGTATGTATTTAACAGGATATACTGACACCTGGTGGAGAGAAATAATTCATTAAAAAACACAGGTGGGTATCATTTAAGTTTGTAACTTGAAAGTTCCTATGTAGGGGACTTACAGTAATGTCATTTGTAATAGGCAAAAAATACATATATATAAGGGACCCAGGAATAATCTAACAAATGACAGACAAGACCTCCACAGAAAACATCATAAACCTTTCTGGGAGGCACTGAAGAACACCAGAATAAGTATAATACCTCACTGAGTTCAGAGGGATAAGACTCAGCCCTGAAAAGGTGTCAATGAAACCTTAACAACTGTACGATGTCGACTTGTATACCTAATCCTGGATTGTTCCCCACATCTTTTAAATAGTAAATATTAAATAAATAAATAAGAAAGCTTAACATAACCTGCTGGTGGTTTTGGTGCAATTCACAAGCTGATTCTAAGATTCATGTGGAAGAAGAAAGGGCCAAGGACAGTCAGGCTCCTGAAGAAACATAGCAGGGCTTTAACTTAACATGTATAAAAAATAATTAAGTTACAATGACTGACAGTATGGCATTGGTGCTGATTTAGAAAAACTGGCCATTGGAATAGAACAGAGTCCAAAAACACATCCATGATTTATGGAGATTACTGATGACAGAGATATATCAAAGACTAACAGAGAAAGAAGAAGGTGTTTTGTCTGTTTGTTTTTCAATAAATGGTGTTCACAAAACTGATTATCCACATGGTTTTTGTTTTGTTTAGAGACAGTGTCTCGTTCTGCTGCACAGGCTGGTGTGTCATAACTCACTGAAACCTTGAACTCTAGGACTCAAGTGATCCTGCTGCCTCAGTCTCTGAGGTAGCTGGGACTACAGGCATGTGCCACTACACTCAGCTAATTTTTTTATTTTTTACTTTTTGTAGAGATGGGGGTCTCCCTATGTTGCCTAGGCTGGACTCAAGTGATCTTCCTGCCTCAGGCTCCCAAAGTGCTGGAATTAATAGTATCCCCAGCCACATTGTTAAGAAAGAAATCATAAAGGCCTTCAGCATAAGATTAGCTCGCCCACAGCTCTAAGGATGGGCAGGAGGCACAAGCACCTACAGGGCAGAGTACCAGTTGCTATAATCTCATAGGACTCAGGCAAGAAAGATCTGTGGAAGGAGAGAGAGAGAGACAGACAGAGAGAGAGAGAGAGAGAGAGAGAGAGAGAGAGAGAGAGAGAGAGAGAGAGAGAGAGAGAGAGAGAGAGATACCTGAGAACAAACCAAGCAAGGATAAAATCCCAGTAAGAGGGACCGATGACAGTGGAATGGAAAGCCCTTTCCACTCCTCCTGGCAGAAGGCTACTGATGAGTAATGAAGATCCAGCAGAGATTCTGGAGATAGAGAGGTGTCAAATGTGCAGCTATTCTCCCCTCGAAACATTTCCTAAATGTTTAAGGTGCATGGGACAGAATGTCCACACATTTAAGTTGCATGAGATAGGAGCAAAACTGGAAACTTCTGAAGGACAGACTGCATCTCTCAGTCTTTCAGGGCCAAGAAGAAAAAGATTTAAGGCGAGCTGTCACCTCACAAAGAACTCAGTCAGGCTCTTAGATGGACACTCTGGAAGGCAACACTCTAAAAACAGGGAAGAATCAACAATACACCGAGTCTCATCAAAATGCAAGCCAGATCTGACCCAGCTATCCACTGCGTGGAAGGAGGTGTAGAGTCCACCATCTTATTTCTCCATTGGAGGAAAGGAAAATCCCCTCTGGTGGAAGACATCCTCCTAGAGTTTCTGGTCTTTTAATACACAATGAGCAGCACACAACAAACACCACACCTGTGAAAAAGACAGTCCAAAGAAAACACAGACAAAAGCTACAGATTATACCAGACACAAAAACTAAAAATAACATGATTACAACCCATAATTAGGAGAAAAATCAACCAAAACTGATCCAGAAATATCATGTGATATCAGTTAGTAAATAATAACATGAAGAGTTATTGGCCAGGATTGGTGGCTCAGCCTGCAATCCCAGCACTTTGGGAGGCTGAGGCAAGTGGATTGCCTGAACCCACGGGTTTGAGACCAGCCCAGGTAACTTGGCAAGACCTCATCTCTACAATAAAAAATAAAATAAAAAATTAGCCAGGCGCGGTAGTACACACCTGTAGTTCCAGTTACCTGAAAGGCTGAGGCAGAAGATCACCGGAGCCCAGCAGGTCAATGCTGGGGTGGTTGTAAGCATGCTACTGCATTCCAGTCTGGGCGATGGAGTAAGACTCCAACTCAAAAAAAAAAAAGTTATTATAACTAATCCTGTATGTTCAAAGTATTAAGAAACATCAGAAACAAAAATGACAAACTTCTAGCAATAAAAACTACAATGTCAGCCGGGCTCGGTGGCTCAACCTGTAATCCCGCGCCTTTGGGAGGCTGAGGTGAATGGATTGCCTGAGCCCGCGGGTTCGACACCCGCCAGGGCAGCGAGACCTCATCTCTACAATAAATCAAAAAATCAGCCGGGTGTGGTAGCACATGCCTGTAATTCTGGCTACTTGGAAGGCTGAGGCAGAAGGATCGCCGGAGCCCAGCAGGTCGAGGCTGTGGTGGCCAAGAGCGTGCCACTGCATTCCAGTCTGGGCAACAGAGTAAGACTCCAACTCAAAAAAAAAAAAAATACTACAATGTCAGCTGGGTTCAGTGGCTCAGCCTGTAATCCTGCGCTTTGGGAGGCTGAGGTGAGTGGACTGCCTGAGCCCGCGGGTTCGAGACCCACCTGGGCAACTTGGCAAGACCTCATCTCTACAATAAATCAAAAACTTAGCCAGGCGTGGTAGCATGCCCCTGTAGTTCCAGCCACTTGGAAGGCTGAGGAGGAAAGATCGCCAGAGCCCAGCAGGTTGAGGCTGCAGTGGCCAGGAGCGTGCCACTGCATTGCAATCTGGGCAACGAGTGACACTCCAACTCAAAATGAATAAATAAATAAATAAACTACAATGTATGAGATGAATAATATATTAGGTAAGATTAACAAAGATTAGACATTACAGAAGTAAAGATTAATGAATTTGAAGATATAATAAAAAATGAAACGAGAGAACAACTAAAATACATGAACAGAGCATCACTGAACTGTGGGACAACTTCAAGCAGTCAAATATATGCATAACTGAAGCCCCTGAAGGAGAGGGAATAACCAAAAAGAAAAAAACAAAAACAAAAAAACCCTGAATGGTCGCAGTAGGCAGAATTCTAAAAATGATCCACAAACCACTGTCTTTTCATCTTTAGAAACTGAAACTGAGCCAGGCTCGGTGGCTCAACCTGTAATTCCGCGCCTTTGGGAGACTGAGGTGAGTGGATTGCCAGAGCCCGCGGGTTCAAGACCCACCTGAGCA
>NW_007070912.1:71548-95565 GCF_000164805.1 Carlito syrichta | reverse complement strand
GCCACTGCACTCCAGTCTGGGCGACGGAGTGAGACTCCAACTCAAAAAAAAAAAAGAAACTGAAAATGTGTTTCAATGGTCAGTCTTGGTGTTATGTATCCCAAACCCAGTGCACGTAGCTCCAGCTCTGGTGATAAGCCTGAATATCATGGAAGCCTGAGTAGCTAATAATAAGCCCAGGAACATGATAGAAGCCTTTACTCACAAGCAGGATTCTAAACAACCATGGCTGATCAACAGGTAGGATGCACCCAAACTAGAAAGATCCAAGACAAGTTTACATTGTTCTCCATGTATGCAACTCTTTTTTTTTTTTTACCATATTTTTACCTTATAAAACACATCAGGCACGTACTGCTCACTGCTGGACTCCTTGGCATAGCCGAGTTCAGGGGCATCCTTGCATGGAAGCAAACACTCATCACGGACCAGCGCCATGCACTGATTGGATACCTGGTACCCTTCAAAATGGACCTGGTTGTCGGGACCACCTGCAAAAGAGAAACCTTCAAAGAGAATCTACCAAACAAAATTCAAAACCAGTACATATCTGTTACTCTTCACTCCAACCAACAGAAAAAATAAACCCTCAAGAGTTTGTCTTGGGTAAGAATTCAAAAATTTTAAGGGGTCATCTGATGGACAGCTGGAAAACAAAACCTGGACCATGTACATCTAGATATGCTGCAGATCCTCCACACGCACAATTAATGAAGATTAGACATTACAGAAGTAAAGATTAATGAATTTGAAGATATAAAAAAAAAAATGAAACAGAGAGAACTAAAATAAATGAACCACAAACCAGTGCCATCAATGACACATTCTATCAGAATTAGGAAACCAAAATTGTTAAACATTCTCTAATATCCACCCCAGAAGTAGGCTTAATGTCATCAGCACTTAGGCTCTTGGTTTTTAGTTAACACCAGGAGTGTAAACAACAGGCAGACCCCTATTCCAGCAAACTTTTGTTCTTAAATGAACGGGGTTGAAAGGTAGGGGGATAAATTCATCTGGAGGCAGGGAGAGGTGGGGGGAGTGGACAGAAAACAAAACTATTCTGAATAAAAATACTAGAGGCTGTATTGCATATACTGTATAATAGTCTCTACCTTACAGAAACCTACACAGCCCTCCTGTGCAGTCGATGCCACAGCTGTCATCTCACATTGTGAGACACATTGTGGAGGTCTGAGCTGTGGAAACCAGGCCCAGCTCCTCACCAGGCATCGCCATCACCTTCACTCTGCACCTCTCGCCCAACCTCCATACCATCAAAGCCTCCAAAATGACTTCATGACAGACATGGGTCACACAAATCGCTGCTGAGAGGTAATAATCTGGTCAAGTTAGATCAGATCTCTGAAATGAGGACAACGGACAATGCCATGTAAGGCAGCCTGAGCCTTTGGAGGAGCTAAAGCAGACGTCCACCACCACAGAGAGCTATACCTCCAGAATCAGGATTATACTCTGACAACTCCAACCTCAGTAATATTTTATGGTTTTAAAGAAAAAAATAGCCCTCAATATCTATATTTCTTTTTTGTTTGAGTTGGGGTTTCACTCTGTTACCCAAGCTGGAGTGCAGTGGCACGATCACAGCTCATCGCAGCCTCAAACTCCTGGCTCAAGCAATCCTCCTGCCTCAGCCTCCCAAGCAGCTGGGACTACAGGCACATGCCACCACACCTGGCTATTTTTTAAAAAACATTTTGTAGGGACACGGTCTCGCTGTGTTGCCCAGGTTGGTCTCAAATTCCTGGGCTCAAGCAATCCTCCTGCCTTGGCCTTCCAAAGTGCTGAGAATATAGGCAAGAGCCAGTGTGCTGGGCCTCAATATTTATATTTCCGCTTCTTTGAAAAAAACAGAATCTACTGGTCAGAAAACATAAATTTAGTCCATATGGCTTTCAAACGTGTATCAGAAACCAGACCTGATAACCAAGCAATCAGAAAAGATGAAGGAGGGGACAGAGCAACCTTCAAGAGGCTATCTTTGCACAAGGCAGTGGGCAACAGCTGGCTTCAAGATACTGAGTCAAACTGGCTCCAAGGCCCAGTTTACTCGTCTAGTATTTTCTCTGTGGCCTAACGCAAATGCTCAGGACAGATAGCCAAGTCTGCGCAAATGACTACCAACATAGCAGTAGAAACATGGACACCTCTCCTTGACAGTATGCTCAGTGGCCTAAATGTCACACCACGAATCAGTACAAGGTTAGAAAGAGCAGAGGCAGGCCAGGTGCAGTAGCCCAAGCCTGCAATCCCAGCACTTTGGGAGGCTGAGGCGAGAAAACTGCCTGAGCTCGCGGGGTTAAAGACCAGCCTGGGCAGCATGGTGAGAACTCATCTCTACAATAAAAAAAAAAAAATTCGAGCCGGGCTTGGTGGCTCAGCCTGTAATCCCACGCCTTTGGGAGGCCGAGGTGAGTGGATTGCCTGAGCCCACGGGTTCGAGACCCACCTGGGTAGGCGAGATCTCATCTCTACAATAAATCAAAAAATTAGCCGGGCGTGGTAGCGCGCGCCTGTAATTCCGGCTACTCGGAAGGCTGAGGCAGAAGGATCGCCGGAGCCCAGCAGGTCAAGGCTGTGGTGGCTGGGAGCGGCCACTGAACTCCAGTCTGCGTGACAGAGTGAGACTCCAACTCAAAAAAAAATTCAAGTGGAATGTGCGCCTATAGTTCTGGCTACTTGGAAGGCTGAGGCGAAAGGATCGCCAGAGCCCAGCCTGGGCGACGGAGTGGGACTCCAACTCGAAAAAAAAAAAAAAAGCAGAGGCAAAAGGGCACGTATATCTACTTAGGGCACTGTAAACCTGCCCTCTTGTTCGGACTGGCCATTAAAGTATGATAGGTCTTCAGGGAAAGAAAAACCTGGCAGTTGAGAACGAGAGAAAAATGAAAAGCAGTACTGGTAAAATTGAAAGCTTTTTTTAAAAAAGCAAAATTACTCCATAAGGATAATCTCCAAAGGCAAATTCACTAAGATGGACAGCAAACTCCCTTTTCCGTGGGGAACAGCAAGAAACACACAGCCTGATGGGTTTGTGTAACCTTGCCAGAAAAGAAAAGTTGGACAAGTTAACTATCATTCCCTTCACAAATCTCCACATGGGAAGGATCACAGGGTCTAGAAAGGGATAGTGACTGAAAGAACTCAGCTGCTACTGAATTTGATACGCATTTTTGGTTTTTGAAACCAGCTCCTCAGAAAGTAATATTCATAGCCCACAAATTGAGTGTGTGCCAAATGCTGAAGGCAGAGACATCTACACCATGGAGCAGAGTTAAACTCAGGCTTTACAATGCACGGGTCTTCCTCAAGACTCTAAGTTCACTCAAGACTCTAAGTTCACTCAACCACATATAATTGTGACACTCACCCTCTAGAGGTCTCAAGCCAGAGAAGTTTTTCATACAACGAAAGAGGGCAGGGGAGGACCCACAGACACAGGGTGGGGCAAGGTGTTGCATCTGTCAGCACCTGAGCTCTGCCCATGGAATTGCCATGCACCCTGTGCCACATGGCTTGGTCTCCTGGGAAGTGCCTGCTGATGCACAGGCCTGCATCTTCCTGCCTAAGCAGGGACTTGGATGGGACGGCAGCAAGTGCATTTTCCAACAGCTGCACAGAGTCCCTACAGGGCCCTAACCAAGAGACCCTAACACAGAGAAAGAACACCCTTTACTTGGATGTAGTAAATCTAAGCTGCGTCCAAGCTACAGTGATTAGATGAATTAAGATCTGCAGCAAGGCTGGGCATCATGGCTCAGTCTGTAATCCCAGCACTTTGAGAGGCCGAGGTAAGAGGATTGCCTGGGTCCAGGGGTTCAAGACCAGCCTGGACAACTTGATGAGACCTCGTCTCTATAATAAATCACAAAAAAATTAGCCAGGCATGGTGGTGTGTGTTTGTAGTTCCAGCTACTTGGAAGGCTAAGGCAGAAGGACAGCCTAAGCCCAGCAGGTCAAGGCTGAGGTGGCCGTGAGCTTGCCACTGCACTCCACCCTGGGTGACAAGAATAAGACTCCAACTCAAAAACAATATATATATATCTGCAGCACCCTAGATAAGCATTCTTCAGTCACTGCCCCCTCTGAAAGGGAGAGAATCATGAGTCTGGGCACCAAGAGAGACGATTCAGCACAGACACAAAAGGACTGTGCGACTTTTGCATATCTTATTATAAATTAGATTATTTGCAGTTTCATAATTCTAAAGACTTTCAATAAATGCCAATTTCAGAGGGAGAAAAATTCCATGGATGAACTATATGACCCCCAAACTCACAATAAGAGATATGACTCAATAATTAAAGGTGGCAGCCCCCAAGTTAAAAGCTGTTTATACAGCCAGGCACGTTGGCTCACACCTGTAATTCCCAGCACTTTGGGAGGTAGAGGCAAGAGGATTGCTTGAGCCCATGGGTTCAAGACCAGTCTGGGCAATATGGTGAGACCTCATCTCTACAATAAAATTTCAAAATTAGCCAGGCATGGTGGCATATGACTGTGGTTCTAGCTACTTCGAAGGCTGAAGCGGAAGGATTGCCTGAGCCCAGCAGATCGAGGTTGTGGAGGCTGCAAGAGTGCCACTGTTCTTTAGCCTGGGCAACAGAGTGAGACACTGACTCAAAATGAAGAAGCTGTTTATAATTCTAAAAAGAAGCTAGTTCTTTCAGTTCATGGAATAATTTCTCCATAGTAACAGTAATCAAAAGTGTGACGTTACCATGGGAGATCATGGAATCCTAAAACAGTAGTTCTCAGTGAGGGCAGTAGTTCTAGAACCCTGTTTTGGTTGTCTCTATGATGTGAAAGGGAGCACTGCTTTCGTGGGCTGGTGTTAAAGATGCCAGACGTCCTGCCAGGTACAGGAGAGTTCCATGCAACCAAGAACTATTCCACATCCCACTTAACACTGAATGCTCACTACACACGCAAGTAAGCAAAAACCCCTCTTCCTAATGATCTGAGATTAGAATAAATTCTGTTTTATACATAACCACGAGACATTTATGCTTAGTATTAACACATGATGAATTCTCTAGGATGGCAATACTGTGTACGCTGGGGGAAGGCACACTATTCTGCTCAGAACTTGATGGAGAATTGTTGACCATCTCAGGAAACGTCACTGATGGCAAGGCCAGGGGAGTAACTGGATGTTCAGTCCACAGAGCCTTTTCCCACACGTATCAACACCAACTCCTTCTCTGAGTTGCCCTCATGTGTCAGTCTCCAGCACTGACATACTGAAATGTACAACTTTATTATATATTTATTTTCTATTGTTTTTTCTTTATTATAGTTAGGGTACTAATCTACTTTCCTTTTCAGAAATATGTATGCAGTCAGGCTATATTATCTATGAATTGTATTTCTATACAGTAAAGGGGTATCACAAAATGTTCTAAAAAGCGGGGTTAAGTCTGATAGATTTGGGAACTACCAGTCTAAACTACTATACCGAGAATACCAGCCTAAATGCAGAGGTGAGCTGGGCTCGGTGGCTCAGCCTGTAATCCCGCACCTTTGGGAGGCTGAGGTGAGCCTGGGCAGCGAGACGTCATCTCTACAACAAATAAAAAAATCAGCCGGGCGTGGTAGCGCATGCCTGTAATTCCAGCTACTTGGAAGGCTGAGGCGGAAGGATCCCCGGAGCCCAGCAGGTCGAGGCTGCGACAGCCGGGAGTGGCCACTGCACTCCAGTCTGGGTGACAGAGTGAGACTCCAATTCATAAAAAAAAATAAATAAAAAATAAAATAAATGCAGAGGTGGTCATGTGATACAGGGAACAGAAAGACAATACTTTCCTCTCCTTCTTTAAATATACTGCTGGCGGGGGGAGGGGGATGGGATTAACAGTCGCAAATATCTGTCTGGGGATGGGGAAACACCTCTTATCAACAGGGTGCCTGAATGAAACGTAATTGTACACCTAACCCTTAACCGTACCCCATAAAATCATAATAAAAAAGATTGATTAAAAAAAATAAAATAAATAAATAAATAAATAAAAATAAAATAAAATAAGTAGTTGGGCAAAAAATATATAATATATACTGCTGGCTTGGCAAAATTCTAAATTACATAAATGCCTTTATTCTCTGCTCCCCTTCTGAATTCCCAGTGTCCCCTGCTTAACATCTCAGCCACTCTCCAGCTGCCTTGAGTCTTCTACCACAACACATACCCTGTCTGATCTACCCTAACTAAAGTATTCTATGATGCATAATTCCATGTTTCCTTTAATCCCAGTCAAAACTCCCAACCATTCTCTTACTCACTTGACCTGAGCAACAATTTAGAAAAATAAATCTGACTCAACTAATTCACATGTGAAATAATTAACATGTATTAATTATTAGCATAATTACATGTGAAAGATGATACTACTGCCTCTCACTCCCGAAAAAGTACACTCATTTCAAAACAAAGGTGCCTATCAATCCAAATGGACTTTAAATCAAGAAAACTACAAGCTCAAGAATACAAAGCAAAGTGTAAAAACTCTAGAGGCATGGACATTTTTCTCCCTGTAGTTCCCAGGGCAGTGGCAACAGATTCAACTGGGATTGCTTGTGGATCTTATGACCAATATACTGGAATCGGTCCCTGTTAAACTGGGGGTAGTTCTGGAGAATGAGAAGGATGGCTACCAAGAATGAACTAGATTATCATCTCTCTGAGGGAGAAACCAAGTATCCACAGTAGCAAAATTAGCACTTATTTTTATTTTTATTTATTTATTTTTTTTGAGTTGGAGTCTTACTCTGTCACCCAGCCTGGAGTACAGTGGCCGCTCCCGGCCACCACAGCCTCGACCTGCTGGGCTCCAGCAATCCTTCCACCTCAGCCTTCCAAGTAGCTGGAATTACAGGCATGCGCTACCACACCCGTCTGATTTTTTTATTTATTGTAGAGATGAGGTCTCGCTGCCCAGGCGGGTCTCGAACCCGCGGGCTCAGGCAATCCACTCACCTTAGCCTCCCAAAGGCGCGGGATTACAGACTGAGCCACCAAGCCCAGCAGCACTTATTTTTAAAGACTGACCAAATGGATGATATTTTTATGAGGAGTTAAAGTCTCACTTTGTCACCGGGTTGGAGTGCAGTGGCATACAGTCTCGACCTCCTGGGCTCATGTGATCCTTCTGCCTGCCTCAGTCTTCCAAGCAGCTGGAACTACAGGCACACACCACCATGCCCAGCCAATTTTTGATTTATTGTACAGACAAGGTCTTGCCAAGTTTCCCAGGCTGGTCTCGAATGCCTGGACTCAGGTAATCCTTTCACCTCCGCCTTCCAAAGTGCTGGGATTATAGGCATGAGCCACTGCGCCCAGTTCCTACTCTTTTTAAATTATATGGTACTGTGTCTGGCTTTTTCTGGAACAGGATCTCAAATATGTTATAAAAGATTTGGTTGGCAAGCCGGGCTCGGTGGCTCAGCCTGTAATCCTGCACCTTTGGGAGGCTGAGGTGAGTGGATTGCCTGAGCCCACGGGTTCGAGACCCGCCTGGGCAACTTGGCGAGACCTTATCTTTACAGTAAATCAAAAAATTAGCCGGGCGCGGTAGCGCGCGCCTGTAGTTCCAGCTACTCGGAAGGTTCAGGCGGAAGGATCGCCAGAGCCCAGCAGGTCGAGGCTGCGGTGGCTGGAAGCGGCCACTGCACTCCAGTCTGGGCAACAGAGTAAGACTTCAACTCAAAAAAAAAAAAAAAAAAAAAAAAAATTGTTTGGCTTGCTTTTATAGGCCACAATCTTTTATTATCTATTCTGACATACATAACATGTAACATAAAATAAATGCATACGCACACATACTCTTTCTCTCTCCCAAACACACACAAGTCACTTCCAAAAAAGCTTTACAGAAATGGTTTCTTAAAATGACAGTCCCATTCATAATGACAAAAATAAATGAGTTATGGAAACAGTAAATTCCCCTTCTACACTGAGAAACATTAGAATTATCTTTGGTTATCAGAACAGGGCTGTGCAGCCCAAGCTCAGATCTAAAAAGCCAAGAGTTAACTTGGTTGGACTTGTGACAAGAACACTGGCCTAGCGGAAAGCTATACTGAGGTCTCAATTCTGGTTTATTGGTAAGTTCAGAATTTTTACCACAAAACAAAAGGAGGAATCCATGTCCCACAGGTCCAAAAACAAAATCCATAATAACTAAGTTAAGGATAAAAAGCTACCGAAAACAGAAACAAAATATATTAACAAGGTGGTGATATTTACAATATAACTGTCCCTACTGATACCTGTAGCCACCGCAGTCACAAACTTTGATCCAAAATGTCCATCTGGAGAGAGTCGACATATGTTGGGATGTTTATTTTGGAAGTCTCCTGCAGTAATGCACTCTTCTGAACTCAGGAAATAGGTGTCCTAAGACAAGAAAAGCAGCTATCAAATTTTATAGCATCACATCAAAATATACTATTCCTCCTTTAAAAATAAGAACTATGCCGGGCTCGGTGGCTCAGCCTGTAATCCCATGCCTATGGGAGGCTGAGATGAGTGGACTGCCTGAGCCCGTGGGTTCGAGACCCGACTGGGCAACTTGGTGAGGCCTCATCTCTACAATAAATCAAAAATGAGCCGGGCGTGGTAGCACGCGCCTGTAGTTCCAGCTACTTGGAAGGCTGAGGCGGAAGGATCGCTAGAGCCCAGCAGGTCGAGGCTGCGGTGGCCGGGAGCGGCCACTGCACTCCAGTCTGGGTGACAGAGTGAGACTCCAACTCAAAAAATAAATAAATAAATAAGAACTATAAAGTCTCAAAAACCCCATACCGAAACATATACCATACAAACTCTTACAAACTCTTCATTTAAAATTACATTACAAACTCTTCATTTAAAAGCACCCACTGGTCAGGTGCAGTGGCTCTCACCAATAATCCCAGCACTTTGGGAGGCAGAGGTGGGAGGATTTCTTGGGCCCAGGAGTTTGAGACCAGCCTAAGCAACATAGCGAGACCTCGTCTCTACAAAACAATCAAAAAATTAGCTGGACATGATAACACATGCCTGTAGTCCCAGCTACTCAGGAGGCTGAGGTGGGAGGATCACCTGAACCCAGGAGGTCAAGGCTATAGTAAGCCAAGATCGTGCTACTGCACTCCAGCCTGGATGACAGAGTGAGACCCTAACTCAAAAAAATAATAAAACCACCCACCACAATGAGGGTGGCCAGAAACACTATGCAAACCATCCCCACATATACAGGCTAACCTCTAAAATCGCTGGTTTGTAAAGGTAAGGTGGGTTTTGATCTATGAGACAGAAACAACAGACCCAGCCTTAATTTATCAAGAAGAATGTCTTAAAAAATATTGGCCTAAGCCAGGTGTAGTGGCTCACAACTGTAATCCCAGCACTTTGTGAGGCTGAGGAAAGAGAACTGCCTGAGCTCAGGAGTTCAAGACCAGCCTGAGCAACATGGCAAAACCTTATCTCTACAATAAATCAAAAAATTAGCTAGGCGTAGTAGCATGCGCCTATAGTTCCAGCTATTTAGAAGGCTGATGCGGAAGGATCGCCTGAGCACAGCAGGTCGAGGCTGCAGTGGCCGTGAACGTGTCACTGCACTCCAGCTTGGGTGACTTAAAAAAAAAAAAAGAAAGAAAAGAAAAATATTGGCCTAAAAGCTAGACCCAGAGTCTGAGAATGTGAGTCAATGCTATTGTAACCAAGCCACAAGACTAAGCGAATACTCCTGTCTCCACCTCACCTTATTTCGACTGTATCGAACTGTACCCTTTCGGGTATCTTCTGAAACAAGGTCTGTAAATATCCAGCCAACCTTAATAAAAAAAGAAAATATCTTTTGAATATCTCCTTAAAATAGATGAATGTTTTTCTGACTTCTGTCCAGAAAGCTTAAGAAGAATGTTCTCAGTCAGAGACTCCTTGTAAGCCAGGTCATCCAAGTGAATCAGTTCCTGAAGTAAGATGCCAGGCCACACCAAGGCTTTCAAACTCTGCTCAGGAGTACCTGGCCATCCTCCCTCTGGTGCTGCTGGATTGGAGATGCACTTCCTCAGCCCCAGCCCTACTCAGCACTGTGCTGGGTGCAGGGAATACAGTGGTGAGTGAGACCAATAGGATGTTGCTGAAAAGGGAACCTACACTCCTAAGACAAACAAGCAGGTATGCAAATATTTCAGATGCTAGGTCTTTCTCCACAAGATAGGAAAAAAAAGATTCCCTAGAGAGAGGCACTTAAAATAAAAGGCAGCAATTCAACAGAACTTCACCCAGCTGCTCCAGTACAAGGCTAGAAGGAAACATCTAACAGTAGTAGGATCTGAAATCCCTGTTATTGTGGCACTCTGAAGTCTGGGCATGCAGCTCAGGGCAAGATCTGGCATTTCCTGCATGTCCAGCTGTAACAGCACCCGTGTGCTCTGCAGTCCCTGGGTCCATCTCTACCCATGAACTCCTGCACCTTCTGGATGGTCAGAAGGATGGTTTCTGGCCTTAGGAGTGACCTGGGGCCCATCATCCTCTCCCAACCTGACATCACAAGTCTTCATAGACGTGACTAGACACAGGGGGAGACTTTGTCTTTGTTTTTATTTTTTTTAGATTGGAAAACATAGTTTTTAGAAATTAAATTGGAGAGAGAGAGAGAGAGGAGATTCACCTCTGCAAGGTATGGAAGAAGGCCAAAGTTTGGAAAACATGGCCCAGGCAGAACTCAACATGACTGGGCCAGGTATTAACAAAAGAACAGCATGAGATTTTTGTCTTTAAAAATGACCAAATGAACAAAAAAAC
This sequence comes from Carlito syrichta, assembly GCF_000164805.1. Taxonomy (NCBI): domain Eukaryota; kingdom Metazoa; phylum Chordata; class Mammalia; order Primates; family Tarsiidae; genus Carlito; species Carlito syrichta. The sequence goes on along the minus strand of NW_007070912.1, from coordinate 84,758 downwards.
TCAAGGAGGATGGCAATGGAGAAAATGAGACTTAAAGGACAAATGTAATTAAGCAAAATTAAGCTGAGATAAATGAGGGCTAAGGAACAAGTATTTTGGAAAAAGGCAGTTAGGTAACTACAAGACCTATTATAACCATGATCATTATGCACTATAAGTTTGTAACAAACATAGGTTAAAAAATTGGACCAAGCCAGGCTCGGTGGCCCAGCCTGTAATCCCACGCCTTTGGGAGGCTGAGGTAAGTGGATTGCCTGAGCCTGCAGGTTCGAGACCCACCTGGGCAGCGAGACCTCATCTCTACAATAAATCAAAAAATCAGCCGGGCATGGTAGCGCATGCCTGTAATTCCGGTTACTTGGAAGGCTGAGGCAGAAGGATCACCGGAGCCCAGCAGGTCGAGGTTGCGGTGGCCGGGAGCGGCCATTGCACTCCAGTCTGAGTGACACAGTGAGACTCCAACACAAAAAAAAAAAAAAAAATTGGACCAATTTCTCTTTTGAACAAGAACTTCCAGAAATTGAAACAAAGTTTGACCCTAAATAAAGATTCTGACTCCTTGTTAGAAACAAAAGGACATTTCTTTCAAACTGTACATAAACTTTGCTCGTTACATTCCTATGTTTTAAGTCACATTTTCAGTTATCTCTCCCTTCATTTGTACAGAAATAAGATAAAATAATCTATAGAGATTATTTCTCACTGCCTAAACTGATTAGGAAATAAAAGATAAAACTTATATAGCTATTAATGCTAAACCTCTAAGATATGCTCAAATTCATAGCTCAGCATGTATCTACAAAATCCTATCATTAACATTCCTGGTAACTTTATCAAGGAGGTGAAATAAACCAGATCAATAGAATAAAAAAGAAAATTATCTTCCTGTCTTCTAATTGCCCCACTGTCTCATGAAACAAGGAAGACTTCTAGGCTCAGAGACCTAAATGGCAAACAGGAAATTCAATGATAATGGATAAGGAAACACCAGAAGCTCCAAGCACATGGCACAGAAAACAAATACTGTGGAAGGACTCCAACCTTGGTCATCCTCAGCTTTCGAGCTACAAGAAGGAGTTCATGCCTCAGGGGACACGTGTGTGCAAGAGAAACTGCAAAGGCATAGCTGGAGTCTCATTCTTGCTGCCTCTGTTCATGCTCCCTTTCCCAAAGCAGTCCTCAAGAAGTGTGGCTGGTGGTCTTAAATGTAACAGCTCCTACACTAAGATCTCTCTTTTTTTATTTTTTATTTTTTTATGCTCAGGGGAAATGTTCTCATTTTACTTTAACTCAGAGAAACAAAAAAGCCATAGGTGACCAATAAACACAGGCAAATTTTCAAAATGCGTAGTGCCTGTACCTGATCTTGTGCAGCTGGGAAGAGGCAGTCCCAGATGTGGCCTGGCCACTCCACCAACCCTGGTGCCCAGCAGAGCCCAGCACCCCAGAGGCTGCCTAGCTGACAAATGCCTCAGTACCTTTCTCAGGCCAAGCTTGGCAGCAATTTCATCAACCACCTCGGCTTTTGGATCGTCAAGAAGCTCCAAGCTGTTCTGTGTCCCAATCTGTCAGGAACCAAAGGGAAAGACGGACTCAGAGGAGAGGGCTCAGAAAACAGCACCCTGAGCCCTCCCACTTCCAGCTCCAGAGTCACAGAGGTGCTGGTCTCCTCTTTGTCAGAAAGGAGAAGTACGGCCACAGAAAAGACACACTCTACACCCCTTCAGGTCTCTCCCCTTCTGCACAACTGCAAGAGCATATGAGGATACAGAGCTTGGGCTGGTGTGCACTACAAAGTTCTGATTTAGGTACGTCCAGGACTCAGGAAGGCTTTATACTCATTTTTTTAATGGTTCCTTCATTGGGAATAAAGCTATTTTCAAATTTCCCTGAAGAGGTAGTTTCACTACAAACAAGTGGTTAGATTAGTCAAGATTGAAACTGTAAGGTAACATTTGTTCCCAGAAAACAGCCTCAAAAAACCCATGTGCCAGCCGGGCTCGCTGGCTCAGCCTGTAATCCCGCGCCTTTGGGAGGCTGAGGTGAGTGGATTGCCTGAGCCCGTGGGTTCGAGACCCGCCTGGGCAGCGAGACCTCATCTCTACAATAAATCAAAAATCAGCCGGGCGTGATAGTGCATGCCTGTAATTCCGGCTACTCGGAAGGCTGAGGCGGAAGGATCGCCGGAGCCCAGCAGGTCGAGGCTGCAGTGGCCGGGAGCGGCCACTGCACTCCAGTCTGGGCGACCGAGTGAGACTCCAACTCAAAAAAAAAAACAAAAAAAAAAAACCCATGTGCCTTGCCTGTAGGCTTCACAGGTGCTGAGTTAAAGAGAGTATAAACTGCACAGAGAGCAATGAATACACACACCCTGAGTAAGTGAAAAGGCATCTAAAGTCAGCAATCTAGCCGGACTCGATGGCTCAGCCTGCAATCCCATGCCTTTGGGAGGCTGAGGTGAGTGGATTGCCTGAGCCTGCGGGTTCGAGACCCACCTGGGCAACTTGGCGAGACCTCATCTCTACAATAAATCAAAAATTAGCCGGGCGTGGTAGGGCGCACCTGTAGTTCCAGCTACTTTGAAGGCTGAGGCGGAAGGATCGCCGGAGCCCAGCAGGTCGAGGCTGCGGTGGCCGGGACCAGCCACTGCACTCCAGTCTGGGCGAGAGTGAGACTCCAACTCAAAAATAAATAAAATAAAATAAAACAAAATAAAGTCAGCAATCTGCTTGCACTCAGTGGGCTCTGACTTTGACTGACTCCCATGCAACCTAATCCAACCACAGCACACCACTTCCTAGAGTTGACCAAGCTTGCTGAAATCTTCACATTCACTTAAATGCAGTGCTTGGATCATTACTAAGTATCATTCCAAGTAGAACCTTGGCCATGAATAGGAAAAAGTGAGAGTAATCCCAAGTTGAATTATATTAATTGGGTATATCCTTGTAATTTAGGCAAAATCTGGCAAAACAACAAATAACTTTAAGTTTGCTGGGTATTATCTACCCATATGGAGGTCATTAATACCTCCAGGGTATAGATCAAATCACAAACTCAGAGCAAATTTAAGGGAAGGACTTGTTTAGATGACATGTGGCAGCATGAGCTTCAACTTCTAATGAGCCAGAGGTTATTAGAGGTCAATTGATTCAACCTCTAGAACGCCCGAGTTGGGAACTCTGATGATGTTGTTAGTGGTCTGGATGCCAGAGGTTTCTATTCTAATTTTTCTCAATTATACTTTTAATAGAATGGTTAAATTCTCTATGAAAGAGAGCCTCTACAAAACTGAATTTGAATATTTTGTGCTTCCAAAAGCAGCATCCTGACTGCAGAGCACACTTAGGGACCTAAGGGTTGGAAAACAGATTTATCCAGTTGGGGTCTCTACTGCCATCTAGTGTCTCTTTTTAAATGAACCATCACAAAAGGTCCATGAAACACTATCAATACATAAATACCAAAAATGTCAAAGAGATGTAACTACACTTAAAATCTGTATAAACACAGCCTTGAAAGACACACGCATTTGTGCAGGAACCACAAAAAAACCTGAACACCAACTGGTGTCCACACATGGCATGCAATTTCAGACCCTGCTAAGCAAACTCTGAAAACTCACTCAGCAACAGCTGCTGGGCACCCCTCCTCCAATCAGTTGGGAAATCTAAATAGCAGACTAGCCACAGACTGGTCTCCAGAACACAGTGTAAGGTGAAAAAATTATGTATAGTGCAGTAGTACAGTATACATACAAGGAAATGAAGAAGAGGAATCCTAGTATAAATCGGCGCATGTATGTGCATGTATACGCTTACATTAAAAGAAATCAGCCCAGACGTGGTAGCCCACACCTGTGGTCCCAATACTTTGGGAGGCAGAGATGAGAGAATTGCTTGAATCCAGGGGTTTGAGACCAGCATGGGCAACTTGGCGAAACCTCGTCTCTACAATAAATAAAAAATTAGCAAGGCACAGTGGCACACGCCTGTGGTTCCAGCTACTTGGAAGGCTGAGGCAGAAAGATCACCTGAGCCCAGCAGGTCGAGGCATGGGATCAGCATGCCACTGCACTCCAGGCTGGGCAACAGAGTGAGACTCTGACTCAAAAAGAAAAAAAAATCAAATTAGAAGTCAAACCAAGCCGGACTCGGTGGCTCAACCTGTAATCCCGCACCTTTGGGAGGCTGAGGTGAGTGGACTGCCTGAGCCCGCGGGTTCGAGACAAAAAAACAAAAACAAAAACAAAAAAAGAAGTCAAACCAAAAAGTTTTTAAACATGGGAGCTACCCATATATAGTAGGGGGAAGGGAAATGAACATACCTTGTTTGTAAATATGACTTTGAAGTTGTACAATTTTTTTTTTCTTTTCCAACTTTTTTTAATAAAAAAATTTCTGGCCAGGCACAGCAGCTTATGCCTACAATTGCAGCACTTTGGGAGAATGAGGCAGGAGGCTTATTGGAGGCTAGAAGTTTGAGACCAGTCTGGGTAACATGGCATGATCCCTAGTTCTACAAAAGATTTTAAAAATTAGCCAGGCACAGTGATACCCACTGCAGTCCCAGCTACTTGGGAGGCTGAGGCAGGAGGATTGCTTCAGTCCAGGAATTTGAGGCTGCAATGAGCCTTCGTCGTGCCACTGCATTCCAGCCTGGGTGACAGAGTTAGACCCTGTCTCTAAAAAGATAAGAAATTTCTAACACACAGCAAAGTTTAAACAACTTTATAGTAGACAGAGATGGTGGCTCACGCCTGTAATCCCAGAACTTTGGGAGACGGAGGTGAGAGAGTTGCCTGAGCCCAGGGATTTTGCCTGTGCCTGAGATCAGGCTGGGCAATTTAGTGAGACCTTGTCTCTACAATAAATCAAAAAATTAGCCAGGCGTGGTAGCACACACCTGTGGTTCCAGCTACTTGGAAGGCTGAGGCAGAAGGATCACCTGAGCCCAGCAGGTCGAGGTGTCAAAGCTGCAGTGGCCATGAGTGTGCCACTGCACTCCAGCCTGGGCAACAGAGTGAGACTATGACTAAAAACAAAAAGCAACAACAACAACAAAAATTTTATAATGAACACTCATATACCCACCACCTAGATTTAATCTGAACATTTACTAGGCTTTCTCTGCTCTTCTAGTCATTATCTTATTTTCATGTTGCAGACATAAGTATACTTCTCCCTAAATAGTTCAACAGCATATCACTAACTAGAATTCAATTTTGTTTAAGGCTTTTTCTTTCCTTTTTTAAGAGATGGGGGTCTCATTCTGTCACCCAGGCTAGACTGCAGTAGTGCAATCATTGCTCACTGCAACCTCAAATGCCTTGGCTCAAGTGATTTTTCTGCCTTACCCCCCTGAGTAGCTGGGATTACAGGAGTGAGCCACCACTCCCAGCTCATCTTTTTTTTTTTTTAAGAGATGAGGTCTCGCTACGTTGCCCAGGCTGGTCTTGAACTCCTGGTCTCAAGTGGTCCTCGTGCTTCGGCCACCCAAAGAGTTGGAATTATAAGCATGAGTCACTATGTCCAGCCTCCTAGCATTTTTGCTTATGTAGTAAAATTTATATAATGCAACATACCATATAAATATTTTACATAAAACAGAAATGTACATAAATATACACATACAGGCTAATTCCTAAAAACCATATAAAATGTGTAACTGGGTGGTGACAATCATACAGAGAGGACCTTGCAATGACTTCATAGCACAGTGACTGACTACACAAGACCCTATGGGATATACCCTAAGGACTGTTTTTCTACTTCAAAAAAAAATCTTAAGCTGTTTTCAGTCATATTTTGGTGGTAGTTTTCATTATTTTGGTGCCATTCTGGTAATTCTGAGACTGTAGTATGTGTCTGTGGCACTCTAACTCCATCATCCTTAGGATAGTAGCTGCTGCACAGGTGGAAGAGACACAGAATTAGGAAAAGACCCAAGAATCTCCTGGGCGCTACTGAGGCAACTGCAAACCTGAACAGACAGCAGATTAGATAAAAATGCTGTATCAATATCAGTTCAATTTACCTAAATTGATAAATGAACTAGTTATATAAGAGAAAATTCCTATTCTTAGGAAATACACACTGAAATATTTAGAAGCCATGATCTGATGCACCAATAATTCAGAAAATCGTGTGCACCTGCACCTGCATGTGTAACACAGAGGATGCAAAAATTGTAAAGCAAATGGAGCAAGATTTAACTTGTAAAGGGCATCCCACACGGCCTTCAAAACAAAGTAATACAGGTACCCATACAAACCCATACTAACGACAAGGCACTACAGTTCACCCATGCTTACCTGAGGAGGTTCATAAATTGCAGCCACCTCAGCCCTGATGCCAAGGGGAATGTCTTTGTGCTCTGTGTACCGTCCATACAAGTACCCAAAATGCTGGTTCCCTGTCTTTCTCCAGAAGTCAAGGAAGCGGTCAGCAACAGTGTGATTTTCAAACATGATATTGTCCACATGTCTATATTTCTGTAGAGTTAACAACAGTGGGCTAAATTTAAAAATCCCATAAAAAACACATCATTTATTTTTCTAGAACAAACCATTCATAAATATCTCTTATCTAATGACAAGGCACAATGGTTCATGCCTGTGGTCTCAGCTACTCGAAAGGCTTAGGTGAGAGGATCACTTGAGGTCAGGAATTCAAGGTCAGCCTGGGCAAGAGGCTAGCAAGGCGTTGCTATGGGCAACAGGGTCTAGCTATGGTGCCTAGGCTGATCTCAAACTCCTGGACTCAAACAATTCTCCCACTTTGGCCTCCCAAATTATAGGTATGAGGTACCATGACTGGTCTTTTTTTTTTAAAGAAAAAAAAATTTTTAAACCAAGTTTTAATTACATATTCTGTTCTTCAGACCACTTTAGAGTCCAGCCAGCTGAAGTGGGGGAGGGGTAGAGATGGATTTCATCTATCAAGAAATTCAAATTGGCGGGCATGGTAGCTCACGACTGTAATCCAGCACTTTGAGAGCCTGAGGCAAGAGGATTACCTGAGCCCAGGGGTTTGAGACCAGCCTAGGCAACTTGACAAGACCTCATTTCAATAGTAAATCAAACAATTAGCCAGGCATGGTGGTGAGCACCTGTGGTTCCAGCTACTTGGAAGGCTGAGGCAGATAGAGGGTGTGGAGGCCAGGAGTGTGCCACTGCACCCTAGCCTGGATAACAGAGTGAGATTCCAACTCAGAAAAAATAAATAGCCAGGCTCGGTGGCTCAGCCTGTAATCCCGTGTCTTTGGGAGGCTGAGATGAGTGGATTGCCTGAGCCCGCGGGTTCGAGACCCACCTGGGCAACTTGGCGAGACCTCACTCTACAATAAATCAAAAATCAGCCGGGCGTGGTAGCGTGCGCCTGTAATTACGGCTACTTGGAAGGCTGAGGTGGAAGGATCGCCGGAGCCCAGCAGGTCGAGGCTGCGGTGGCTGGGAGCGGCCACTGCACTCCAGTCTGGGCAACAGTGAGACTCCAACTCAAAAAATAAATAAATAAAAGTAATAAATAAAATAAATAAATAAATAAAGAGAAACTCTGGTTTCTCTTCAGATCATACAAATTTTTTGCCTTTTACAAAAAAATAAATAAATTCAAATTAATCTCATTGTGCTCTAACCTAAAATGCCAGTTTTAACTATCTTTAGGGCAAAAAATAAAGCCATTTTCAAGAATGACAAAGAAATAGAGGAAGGGAGGTTTCTAAAAAATTCAAAGAGGCTAGGACATTCTCGCTCAAGAACTAGACATGGAGACATGGAACAGGCAGCAGGAGGGAAAAAGTGCGTTACTACCAGAGGCAACGTAAAAGGAGCAGAAGAGGCCAGAACATCACCTCCTTCCTCAGTCAAGTTCTCTTCTTTTTTTTTTTTTTGAGTTGGAGTCTCACTCTGTCACCCAGACTGGAGTGCAGTGGGCTCCGGCGATCCTTCCGCCTCAGCCTTCCAAGTAGCTGGAACTACAGGCACGCGCTACCACACCCGACTAATTTTTGATTAATTGTAGAGATGAGGTCTCGCCAAGTTGCCCAGGCGGGTCTCGAACCCGTGGGCTCAGGCAATCCACTCATCTCAGCCTCCCAAAGGCATAGGATTACAGGCTGAGCCACGAGCCCGGCTAGCCAAGTTCTCTTCTTAAGCCAACCTGAATAGGTGCTCTGACCTGGTCCCAGGAAAGTCCCTTTATCAGCCTCTGGAGCCAGTTTTTTTTTTTTTTTTTTTGAGTTGGAGTCTCACTCTGTCACCCAGACTGGAGTGCCGTGGCCGCTCCCGGCCACCGCAGCCTCGACCTGCTGGGCTCCAGCGATCCCTCCGCCTCAGCCTTCTAAGTAGCCGGAATTACAGGCGCGCGCTACCACGCCCAGCTAATTTTTTGATTTTATTGTAGAGATGAGGTTTCACCTGCCCAGGCGGGTCTCGAACCCACGAGCTCAGGCAATCCATTCACCTCAGCCTCCCAAAGCCGCGGGATTACAGGCTGAGCCACCAAGCCCGGCTTGGAGCCAGTTTCTTAAAAGGCAAAACTACAACAAACATGCGTTTTAAATAATCACATTTTGCCTACACACAAGTTAACAAATAGAGAACTGAAGGCTCCCACTCTAAATATGGAAGAGCTGAAAATCTTAAAATTATATCTTCAGTGTATGATTTCCACAAAATGATCAATCAATTGATCAAAAAATACTGAAAATCTTCCATGTTTAACACACTCTGTTAGTGGCAGTTCCTCTCCAAGGAAGGGTTCTTCTGGAAATTTCCATTTCTCATCCATGAAAACAAATCTAGACAGACATGGAGAACATATCTCACCTGTCTGTTCAGCGTGATGGCACTTGGCTGGCACTTAGTGCAGATGCCGTTAGGCCACGGGAGGTGTCCCTCACACCCTGATTTAATCTTGCAACTGATGTTCTCCAGGGCAACAAATTTCCCCCTGAAAAAGAAGAAAAGTAACTTAAACATCACAATGGTGAAAAGTTTTGCAACAGGCTGGAAATAACAAGGTACATATCCTACACTTCCTAAACAGAGAAATTAAGCATGTGGTAGGCAGCAAAAGGTATAATGTGCTCAAAATTATTCTAATGGGAGTTCTATCTACACTTCTAGCACATTCAAAATAAATTCTAGATTCTGTCTCATACACTTAAACTATACAGAAACACACAACTATTTTCCTACAAAACTAGTTTTTATTTTCACCTCTATCATGAACATCCATGAAAGTCTTCAAAAATACTATAGAATATCTATTGACCTAATCTGTACCACTGAGAGAAAATGAGGCTCTTAAAAGTTTCATTAATTTATCGGCAACTTTAACATTATTAGGACAGTACCTATACCTTTGTAAAAAATACATATTAATAGGAAAAGTCTGGTTAGAATATATAACTAAGATATTTTCACTCTGCTTTTAGCTAAAAGATTGTTGGGCTGAACATAGTGGCTCACGCCTGTAATCCCAACACTTTGGAAGGCCTAGGCTTGCTTGAGGCCAGGAGTTTGAGACCAGCCTGGGCAGTATAGCAAGACCTTGTCTCTATAAAAAAAATTTTTAAATTAGCCAGAAATGGTGGTGTGCACTTGTAGTCCCAGCTACTTGGGAAGGCAAGATGGAAGGATCGCCTGAGCCCAGGAGGTCCAGGCGGCAGTGAACAGTGATCGTGCCATTGCACTCCAGTCTAGGTGACAAAATGAGACCTTGACTCAAAAAAAAAAAAAAAGAAGATGAAGAAAAGATTGTCAAATGAGAAAGGCCTGGACTCTACTCTGAACTTGGAGTGAATCTATATAGGTGACTTTAGCTACCTCATTCACAAAATATTTCATTTTCTTTTTTTCCCCCAGCTTTACTGAAGTATAACTGACAAATAAATTATATCTATTTAAGGTAGACAGTGTGATACTTTGTTTTTCAAATAAAAGTTGTATATATTTACAGTGTACAATATGATGTTTTGAAATACGTACACATTATGGAATGGCTAAATTGAGCTAACATGTATTACACCTTGCATACTTAACATTTTTTATAGTGAGCCATTTTTTTTTTTTTTTTTGGCTGGGCACAGTGGCTCATGCCTATAATCCCAGCACTTTTGGAGGCCAAGGTGAGAGGACTGCCCAAACCCACAGGTTTGAGACCAGCCTGAGCAACTTGGTGAGATCTGGGCAACTTGGTGAGACCTATCTCCATAATAAATCAAAAATTAGCCAGGTGTAGTAGTGCATGCCTATAGTTCCAGCTACTTGGTAGGCTGAAACGCAAGAATCACTGTAGGTCAAGACTACAGTGGCTACGAGCATGCCATTGCACTCTAGCCTGGGCGACAGAGTGAGATTCCAACTAGGAAAAAAAAAAAAAAAATATATATATATATATATATATATATCGTGAGCCATTTTTGGTATCACATCACGTAGGAAGCAATGACTTCTGACGCCAAGTCTGCACATTAATGGCATCTACAAGCATGGCCCCACAGGACACTGTGCACTATTTTGTGACCTAGACTGACAAAAGGCTGACCAAGTCTCTTTCACCACAATAAATTCCCACTCACGACTCAGAACAGAGAGTTCCATAGCTTTCCCTACTGACAGGCAAGAGTGGGTTTCTGGTGGGGTTTTTTCTCATGGCCTAACATTTTTAAAAAGTCATTTTAGGCAGACACTAGACTGTCAGAGAAAAGCTACAATCAGGCGACTGTGACATTCATCACAAAATGTTGCTGACTTGGGCTCAGCCACCATCTCCTTATGCTGCACTGAAAGGAATTATAAAATAATAGTTGAAGCCTTACTTTCTGGTAAAGTGTATAGAAAATCAACAAAAGCAGCACTTGACGAGGTTTAAAAGAAATAAAAATATTCTCAGTTCACTCTTTCTGACCACTGTTACAACCTGCATGCAGGAGCTATGAGAAGTTCACTCACACTGCCCACCTGGCCAAGTCTGTGGACAACTGCTACAGCACCATAAGCCTGAGCCACGGACACACTGGTGCTGCAGCCCCTGCTGTGACTGTGAAAATCAAGCTGATTCAGAGTAGGGCTCTAGGGAAAAGGCTGACAGGGGCTAAAACTAGTGAGCTGAGATTATTACAGGGTGGCTGTTTTTCTAAAAAGCAAAGGATGACACAACAGGCCACCATCACATGCGCTAACTCGTGATGCCCGAGGCAGTATGTATGGGGATGGTCTCTGTCCGACACTCTGAGTGCTAGGGAGTTGCAGTCAGGTGCCTATCGTCACTGCTCAGCTATTTCTTTTTGAGAATCACAAATTCAAAAGCCTGTACCCCATCTCATCTTTTTCTCATTCACATGTTCAGTGGCTGTAAGCAACAACTGCCAGATACACAAAGAAGAATTTATGCACAGGCTATATAGCAAGTTGCTTACTTGTCAGCCCCTCCAGTCAGCTTTCGGATGTAGGCATGGAAGGACATATGCTTCACGGGAGGCTCAAGATGGTTTAGGTAGTCCTCGTCGAATGGCTGCCAAAACACACATAGTTATGAGAACATGCCCACACCTGCCAGAGAACTCAGGCATGAGTTCCTAGAGAGCCCAGGCCGCATGGCCTCGGCAGGTCAGGGACCACACAGGAAAGCAGGTGCAGGGGTCTCACTCATCACTCTAGGTCAGAAACAAGTTTGTCTTTGTGTGCCAGTTATCTTTTCAAGAGTAAGACGAACTCTACTGAATACAAAATGCTCTAAGTCAACAACTAAGTTTCAAGACAATTTTGCAAAAAGAAATGCTACAAGATGAAGAGGAGCCTCATGAAGAACACCAGGTTGGCCTTGCTGCTGTAAATTCAGCATTAACTAGTTACCAGTCAGCATTATTATGGTAACTCTCAATCTCACCAGCACAAATCAGTAGAGGAGATGTGAGATTCAAGGCAAAGTAAATCAAAACAATGATGAGCACAAAAACCGATAGGCCCAGCTTTGTGTCAGATCTTAAAAGGATTGTCCAGGGAGCCCACTGTAAATGCTGCCCCTTTATCTCAGCCGTACAAATGCTTTAGCCATTCATAATCCACCGAGAAGGTCACTCCCATAAATAAAGACTCGTCCTCTGTGCAGCTTGCACTGTTGGGAATACAAGGCCCAGGGCAATAAATAGATAAGTTCTTTTAACCACTTCAACCAAGTGCAGGGACTTAGAGGAAGTATTTAGACAGCTCTGTCCATCAGCCACCCACCACACCAGCCCATGAACTTACTCCGCAAAGATTCTCACCTCTAGAGGGACGCAGTGTACACACTTCCCCAAAGGACCATGGCGGCATCTGAGGAGAACAAAGGGCAAGAGAAACGCACAGCAGTGAGTATGTCTGTTTTCCTGCTGCTACCACTCAACATTAATAAGTAAAATGTATATTTGTATTAATATTTCCTTACCAAGTGGAGTTATATTAGATGATATGCAGATGAAAATTTTTATTTTAACAATTTCGTTTCTTTGGTTTTAGACACAGGGTCTCACTGTCACCCAGGTTGGAGTGAAGTGACACAATCATAGCTCACTGCAGTCTCCAACTCCTTAGCTCAAGCAATCCTCTCACTTCAGACTCCTGAGCAGCTGGAACCACAAGCATGCACTACCATGCGGGGAAATTTAATATTTATTTTGATATGTATTAGAAAGATCTTCCCATGCATACTGGCTCATGCCTATAACCCCCGCACTTTGGAAGGCTGAGGGAGGAAGATTGCTTGAGCCCAGGAGTTCAAAGCAAGTCTGGGCAACACAGTGAGATCCTGACTCTATAAAAAAAAATCTTTTTTTTTTTTAGTCAGAGTCTCACTCTGTCACCTGGGCTGGAGTGCAGTGGCACATTCACAGCCACCACAGCCTCAACCTGCTGTGCTCAGGCGATCCTTCCATTTCAGCCTTCCAAGTAGCTGGAACTATAGGCTACTACCATGTCCAGCTAATTTTCTGATTTATTGTAGAGATGAGGTCTTGCCATGTTGCCCCGGCTAGTCTTGAACCCATGGGCTCGGGCAATCCTCTTGCCTCCGCCTTCCAAAGTGCTAGAATTACAGGTGTGAGCCACTGCACCTGGCAAAAAAAATTTTTAAAAATTAGTTGGAGCCAGGCTCAGTGGCTCAGTCTATAATCCGCGCCTTTGAGAGGCTGAGGTGAGTGAATTGCCTGAGCCCGCGGGTTC
>NW_007070912.1:70456-71263 GCF_000164805.1 Carlito syrichta | reverse complement strand
GCCACTGCACTCCAGTCTGGGTGACAGAGTGAGATTCCAACTCAAAAAAAAAAAAATTAATTGAGCGTGGTGGCATATGCCTATAGTCCCAGCTACTCCACAGGCTAAGGTGGAAGAATCACCTGAGTCCAGGAGGTCAAGGATGCAGTGAGCCATGATCGTGCCACTGTTCTCCAGTCTGGGTGACAGAATGAGACATTGACTCAAAAAAAAGAAAAAAGAAAACTCTGACCAGCACATCAAACCCGTAATTCCAAGGAAACTAACTGCTTTAAATTACACTAATTAATAATAAAAGTAAATAGGCTTACATTCAATTTAAATAAAAGTGTTAAGTAAATATAAGAAAGCTGTGGCCAAGTGTGATGGTTCACGCCTATAATCCCAGCACTTTGGGAGGCCAAGGCGAGAGGACTGCTTGAGCTCAGGAGTTCAAGACCAGCCTAGGCAACATAGCAAGACCTTGTCTACCAAAAAACCCAAAAAAATTAGCCAGGCATTGGGGTGCACACCAATAGTCCCAGCTACTTGGAAGGGCGAGGCAGAAGGATCACCTGAGCCCAGGAGGTTCATGCTGCAGTGAGTTGTGACTGTGCCACTGTACTCCAGTCTGGGTGATAAAGTGAGAGAACCTGACTTAAAAATATATAAAAAATAAGCCAGGCTCGGTGGCTCAGCCTGTAATCCCGTGTCTTTGGGAGGCTGAGGTGAGTGGATTGCCTGAGCCTGCGGGTTCGAGACCCGCCTGGACAGCAAGACCTCATCTCTACAATAAATCAAAAAATCAGCCGGGCGTGGTAGCGCATG
>NW_007070912.1:53898-70436 GCF_000164805.1 Carlito syrichta | reverse complement strand
GTAATTCTGACTACTTGCAAGGCTGAGGCGGAAGGATTGCCGGAGCCCAGCAGGTCGAGGCTGCGGTGGCCGGGAGCGGCCACTGCACTCCAGTCTGGACAACAGAGTGAGACCCCAACTCAAAAAAAATAAAAATAAAAATATATAAAAAATAAAAATAACTGTTAAATAAACCCTCAGAGTGGTATAAAAATAACCCAAGTTTGGAAAACACCTACTTCATGTGCATTTTGGAAAAAACACAAATGATATGTTTTTAAATCCATGGGTTTTAGGCATTTTCAGTCACAAAACCTTGGCAGCTCAACATGCAGAGTATAAAGGAGAGATGTGCTTGGTATAGAGGGCAGTGGTAGGGGGCTGGTGGGAAAGCCAAGCTGTAGTCCCTCCAGGGCTCAGTCAGATCCCTTTCTAAATCAGGTCAGAATTCTTTGATGCATGTATGTTCCATATTTTGGAATAGAGATAGCCTCTCTCCCAATAGGCAGGCTCTAACTGATGACAAGCCAGAATTTACAAACTTATACACTTTTATACACACACACACACACACACATACCCGCACACACACACGCACACGCTCTAAAAGACCACTTAATGAAGCAGTGAAGACGCAGATCATGTGAGCAAACTACACTGGGTTCCTGGGAGGAAACACAAATGGAAGAGGCGGGCTGGCTAATGGCTATGGCTACGATGTGGCTCTATGCCAACTGCAGCTGAGCACCATTTGTGGCTCTTTAATCTAAGACATAAAAGTTGCTAATGCAGCAGCATTTGGAATCCCAATATCTCAATGTCAGCACCTCATCACATTTACAGAGTGATGCATTTTAAAAAAAGATGCCACTGCAGAGACAAACAACCTTTGCTCAGATAGGTTCACATCACTGAGTGTAAACTCAGATGTTTCTAACAGGTTTCTTTAGAAAGAACTGTAAAAACTCTAAAACAAGTGTGCACATAAACAAATGTCTGTATAGCCCTAGGTGGGACGTAAATATTCAAAGGACCTGCATCTTCTCCAAGTGAAATGCTCACTAAGGGCATGCAAAGAATATACTAGTGTATAATGTCAAAATAATTCTGTTATCAAATGAGAGGACAGAACAAGCACCTCGTGCTGGCAGACACCCAGTTAATAATCCTATTCACTCTTCCCCTTCCCTGCCATCACTGTCCAAAGTCCCAATCGGCCACAGGGATCAGCATCTCCAGGGGACATCATAGTAAAGACTTGGCATAAGGCCCTATCTCCCTGTGGATATCTTTCAAATCTCTTAGTATCCAAATCCTTCCAAACTTTTAGATATATGGAATATATTTTGAGATTCAAACTGATAAAAAGCTAACAAAACAATCTGAAGTGAAATTTAATCAGAAAAGATAAATTCAAAACTTACATTTCTTCATCAGATACTTACTAAAACAAGGCATATTATAGATAGTTCCCTTTGTTCATCTATTAACATTACCACATGTAGGACCATGGATTCCCATAGAACACTTACAGCTGTGGGTCTCGGCTTCTGTAAATCTTCCCATCCTGTTTGCTGAGGTACTGATCGATCTCATCTTCCACCACATTGGGAGTGCCCAAGGCCTTAAACCCCAGTGGAGTCGATGTCTCCATTTCAGATGAGGGCCCAGCAAGGCTCAAGGGAAACAGGAACAACAAATCGCCATGCCTGTTTAAATGACAAATATAAGCCAATGCCTTTCTTTATGCTACAACCTGAGCTGCATAGAAGACCAACTTTGGGCATTTTGATACCTATAAAAAGCAAACGCCAACCATTCCTAAAAGCCTAAGTAATGAGGTTTAAGAGGCCAGAATTCTTTTCTCACATCTCTCCCGTGTTTCTTGGCATTATATAGATCAGCAGTAGGTTCTTTGTAATTTAGTTTCTCTTACAATTTTATTTTAGAATCTGTGAAACACATCCATATGCCCATCTGATTTCACATGAATGAATATATAGCCCCAATGGATCTCCTGGGTATTTAGGGCCCTCCTCCTGCTTCTCACTTTCTGCTCCCACTCTGTCATTCCTTTGCCTCTAATCAGCTCCTCCTCTCCCCGTAGTTCACTGACCTAATGTGTATCTTTCCATTTCTTCTCTTCGCTCATATATCATATATGGGGACTGTCACTACTTTACAAAAGTGGCTGCACAGTGAGGCTGCCTCACATTTCACTGGAACATCCCACACTAAGGGGTATGCATGCTAGCTGCCGATTTCAGATACCATCAACAACACCCACAAAAGCCCACGCACAGACATCCATGTGGTTTTACTTTTATAGGGCTAGTTTCCACAGATGGCCCTGTCAGACTGAAGAGTTTTTGTTTCTGAGGTTGCTGACATACTGCTTCCCAAAAAGGTTGCCACAAGTCAAAGTTCTAATGGCACTACTTGGTTTTTCTCCGTTTTCAACATAAATGGTATTCTTCCCTTGATCAGACTCACACTGCTGACTTGTAGCAGGGCCTGATTGGCTTGGCAAACTGCTGGCACCGGAAGCTAATCAGCATCTCCACTCACCAGCAATTCACAGAAGCCTTCTGGGGACTCACATGACCAGAAACAGCTCCCAACACTAAACTTCAATGACAACCTTGGAGGAGAGGCTACAGAACGCCATTTGATAAATATTTCATTGCTGTCAACAAGACACACACAGGAGAGAAAATGAGAAGACAGTCTCCACAGCTCTATACCAACAAGCTGAAGGAAGACCAGGGGCCACAAGTTGCAAGCACTCGAGGACACATGGATACCAAGAGGCTTGGGTGGGTGTAACTCTTCCATAGATCTGTGCTCTCCTCTTTTTCCTTCCATAGTTTAGAGGTGATAAAATTGCCAAGTTGTGATCAAGACACTTCTGTTTCTAGCAGCAGATTAGATATTCCTAAACACTCTCCAATTATAAAAAACTTGGCTCAGACACTAGATCAATTTTAACAAATATTATCTAAAATAGATTGCTAAGCCTAAAGAAAGTAAAGGAAATCCCTAGGGGTTCAAAAAAACCAGCTGTACACGCAGACAAGAACAGTAAGGGGACTCAGAGCCAACCTCTGGGTCTAGGCCACTAGCAGGAACTCACTCAGCTTACAGTTGTTTGCTGGGCAACAGGACATAAGCTCTCAAGCCTCCCTGCCTAGAACTGGCTGAAGAGCCGAAACTCCCACATTAAACCAGATGACTGAAGGACATCAAAACATCCACCAGCTGAAAAATCCAACAGTCAAAAATAGGAACCAAAGAGAAATCCTGTCAGCCTCTATCTACTACATTAAAAAAAAAAAAAAAAGTCGACTGAGACTCTAAACAGAAACCTGCGCTGCCATTCATCTAGTGGTGGAACTAGGGATGCCACTTGGTTCAGGAAGTCCAAAAAACAGAAATTAAGTCAAAGGAGTCATAGGTCCACAGCACCCCCTTGTGCCAACAGAAGCAACTGCAAACCTCTGTAGAGATGCTACAGCTGGATCCTTCAGGGTTCCCCAAGACTAACGCTGGCAAATATAACCTCTCAAGCAAATAAAAGAAACAAGTCACCACAAGTAAGAGTTGGCACAGACAACAACAGAGTTAGACTGCCAAGGATTCAGATGTCGGAATCAGGAGATACAGAACATAAACTCCTGTGTGGAATGTGAAATGAACAATGGAATAGAGTCAAGACCATCCAAAATGATCAGGTAGGGTTCTTGAAAGTGGGTCCCCAGATCTGCATATGGAGAGGCTAGACAGCATACCAAGCTGCAAGGATAGAACTGATAACATTGCAAGGAATAGGGATACAAGCAGGGGCAAACAGACCACCAATAGCCATAAGACCCAAGAGGCAGATTTGCATGTCTGATGAGTCAGAGAAGGGGAGCCCCAAAGACTGGCAGTCTTCATGGAGGCCTGTGGGCCAGTGTGAGAGCAGAACAAAAACTGAGAGGAGCCAGGAACATGGTCCCTGTGAGTGCTCAAAGCCAATAACCAGATTTGAAAATAATTAATTAAATAAATAAATAAAAGTAAAAAATGCAATCACTGAAATAATAAAGAGAACAGGGGAGAAGTAATACTTAAAAGAGAAAAAAGCCATGAGTTTTCCAGCCCCTTTAGGACAGGTCCTGGTGAAAAATATAATTGTTGAAATAATTAAAAAAAGAGAGAGAATATTTCAAGAAATAGTAGCCAAGAATTTTCCAGAAGTGATATGCAGATCTGCAGCTCAGAATCTGCAGACAGAGAAAGCAGAATTTACCTCAAGTCGAATTAAACAAACAAACTACCAATCTACACCTGAAAAAAATCTAACAAACTAAAGGGCCCCAAGACAAACAGAAGATCTTAAAAGCAGCCAGAAAGGGGAAGAAAATGTATCATCTACAAAGGAACAACAACTAGAATTACAATAGACTGCAGAACAGTGGTAACTGAACCAGGGAAACTGGAAAAGATCTCCACAGACCTCAAAGAAAGTAACTCTTGTTTTTTAAGTTGGAGTCTCACTCTTTTCGCCCAGGCTGGAGTGCAGTGGCACACTCACGGCCATTCCAGCATCAACTTACTGGGCTCTGGCAATCCTTCTGCCTCAGACTTCCAAGTAGCCAGAACTACAGGCATGCACCACCATGCCTGGCTAATTTTTTTATTTATTGTCGAGATGAGGTCTCGCCAAATTGCCCAGGCTGGCCTCAAACCCGCAGGCTCAGGCAATCTACTTGCCTCAGCCTCCCAAAGTGCTAGGGTTACAGGCTGAGCCACTGAGCCCAGTCGAAAGTAAATATCACTCTTACATGTGCAGGCCAGGGTCGGTGGCTCAGCCTGTAATCCCAGCACTTGGGGAGGCCGAGGAGATTGGACTGCCTGAGCCTGCAGGTTCAAGACCAGCCCGGGCAACTTGACAAGACCTCATCTCTACAATAAATTTCTTAAAAATTAGCCAGGCAGCCGGGCTCGGTGGCTCAGCCTGTAATCCCGCGCCTTTGGGAGGCTGAGGTGAGTGGATTGCCTGAGCCCGCGGGTTCGAGACCCGCCTGGGCAGCGAGACCTCATCTCTACAATAAATCAAAAAATCAGCTGGGCGTGGTAGCATGCGCCTGTAATTCCGGCTACTTGGAAGGCTGAGGCGGAAGGATCGCCGGAGCCCAGCAGGCGAGGCTGCAGTGGCCGGGAGCGGCCACTTCACTCCAGTCTGGGTGACAGAGTGAGACTCCAACTCAAAAAAAAAAAAAAAAAAAAAAAATTAGCCAGGCATGGTAGCGTGGACCTTTAGTTTCAGTTACTTGGAAGGCTGAGGCGGAATGACTGCCGGAGCCCAGTAGGTCGACGCTAGAGTGGCCAGGAATGTGCCACAGCACTCCAGCCTGGGCGACAGAGTGAGACTCCAACTAAAAAAAAAAATTGTGCAAAATAAGGACATGTTTCAGGTCATTCTTGAGAAGTGATAGAACTTAGTTCTCATAATCTATATCCACGTTGATAAGTACTAGGACTATATGAAAAAGATATACTCTAGGACAATTCTAAAAAACATAACACTCTAAGTGTCACCTCTGGGACTGTTTAACTATTCCAGCATCTGTGGTGTAATACTAATATTATAACACTATAGTTCTAATGGTTTTGTTTCAAAGGTATTTCATTCTGTAGCCTCCCTTTCTTGCATCTGCCTAGCAGAATAGTTTTAAAAATATAGCTGTCATTTTTCCAGTGCTCACCATGCACACAGGCACTACACGATCATGTGAAGGAGGCATTGTTACCCCTTCATAGACAAGGATGCAAGGACCAGTGCTGCTGAGTAATTTTCCCAAATAACACAGCCAGTGAGTGGCAGAATGTGAATCTAAGCTCGCGTGACATTCACAAGAAATGATTGTCAAGATGCCAAGTCCTTTACAACCTTGAAGGAAAGATGGTCCTTGGCCACTATGGAAATGATTATAAGCAATTAAAGTCTTCATCTAACTCCAGGAGTAGACAAATAGTAGGTGCCCAATAAATCTTTACTGAAGAATAAACAAGTGAATGCTGTAACTACATATTTTTTTCCCTAGATACATTAATCTGTGGACCAAATTGCCAAAACAGTCTATTATTCTGGCTGGTAAACAGACACATGCCAGCTGCCAGCAGGGCCCAGCCAGCGGCCACAGCACATGCTGCCTGCCGCCCCAAGAGGAATGCTAACCACCCACACTCTCCAAGGACTGAACTGAGGCTAAGAACTTGGCTCACCAATACATAAATGGGTGCCCAGGTAGTATAGACAGGAGTCAGCACACTTGTTCTATAAAGGGCCAAATAGTCAACATTCTCGCCTTTGTAGGCCTCACAGTCTGCCATTACTCAACTCTGCCTTTGAAGCATGAAAACAGCCATTGACAACATACCTGGGCTGTATCCCAATAATACTGTACGAAAACAGCAGTGGGCCATTCACAATAGCAAAAACATGGAACCAACAGTGCTGCCCATCAAAGATGGACTCGATTTTAAAAAGTAGTACATATACACAATGGAATATTACACAGTCATAAAGAAGGACAACATTATGAACTTTACAGCAACTTGGATGGATTTAGAGTCTGTCATACTCAGTGATCTATCACAGAAACAAACAACTGAGTACCATGTTCTCACTCACTTATAAGTAGACCTGGAACATTTATCACTGCCAGGGGAAGAAGGGGAGGAACACAAAACATTAATAAGAGTACCAGATCCAGGTCAGGCTTTGTGGCTCAGCCTGTAATGCCAGCACTTTGGAGGCTGAGGCGAGTGGACTGCCTGAGCCCACAGGTTTGAGACCAGCCTGGGTAACTTGGCGAGACGTCTCTATAATAAATAAAAAATTAGCCAGGCGTGGTAGCACACACCTATAGTCTGACTACTTGAAAGATCACCAGAGGCTAGTAAATCGATGCTGCAGTGGCCATGAGTGTGCCACTGCACTCTAGACTGGGCGATGGAGTGAGACTTCAACTCAAAAAAATAGAGTACCAGATCACAAACCAGGCGAAATGGGGACCAAAGGGAAGCCCAAACTTCACCTGTAGGATGACCACTTATGTACCTAATCCTGAATTGTACCTCATATCTTTAAAATAAAAATTTTTAAATAATTAATTTAATTAATATTATCACTTAAAAATAGCAGTGGGTTGTAGTAAGAAGTCTCTGCATCCTAGAAGCCCAACAGACATGACTAATCAACTCTAAAGAGTGGCAATGGGCCATCACACTGCCAGTCTCCGACCTCTCCAAGGAGGGTGGATGTGATTTCCTTGCACAGAGCTGTGCTCAAAGTCTTTCACTTCAGACAAGCAGCTGAATGTGCAGCTTACCCCACTACATACATGGACCCGAGGCTATAACTCTTCTCAGTGACACACATTCCAAAATTGACACTTTGTGGAAGTCAATAAAACATACTCAACCATAACTGCAGATTTGGGATAACTGCTGAATTCCTGGCAAGCAATATAATCACTGGTATTTTGGTCAGTTAGAAAGACTGTACGTAATAAGAGTGGCATGAGGAGGAAATAGGATAAAACTGCATAATCTCAGGTAGGTAACAGGGGTTGTCTTTGCCCCCCATTCCCTGCTTTCTCTCCATCAGATACTTACTTGATTTTTAGCAAGTTGAGAGATTTGTTGGAGGATGCTGTTATCTCTCCAGTCTTGTTTCTATTGATGTAAACTGAGAAGCCATTATTTTGGAAGCCAAATTCCTTTGCAACCTAAAACAAGTGCCAAGTAACAGAGATTCAATAAAATATTTAAGTATCACTACATATAACACACATACATCAAACATTACTAAAACATTTACTAGGTTCAGAAATAGCTCATCATTCACCATGTTATTTTGCTCTTCTGAGGAAATCTGTACTGCTCATGCAGGTGCCAATTAAAATGAGAAAAGAGGCCAGAATGAAGCAAAGGTTTTGTATAAATGATAAAACTGTCTAACACATTCAAGAGTTTGAAGCAAAAAGAGGCATAACTGTGTGAAAAGTTTAATTTCTACTTTTGAAATCAACTGTAAAAATATAATTCCAAATTTGGGTGTCTTTTGTTTGCTTTGTTTTGAGTCGGAGTCTCACACTGTCACCCAGGTTGGAGTACACTGGCACACTCACAGCTACCGCATCCTCTACCTGCTGGATTCAGGCGATCTTTCCACCTCAGTCTTCCAAGTAGTTGGAACTACAGGCACACACTACCACACCCAGCTAATTTTTTTCATTTATTGTAGAGATGAGGTCTCACCAAGTTGCCCAGGTTGGTCTCAAACCCGTGGGCTCAGGTAATCCTCTCACCTTAGCCTCCCAAAGCACTGGGATTACAGGCATGAGCCACTGTGCCTGGCCGAATTTTGAAACCTAACATTAAAAGAAAAATGATGCCACTAATTCAGTCATGAATGTCTACTGTACCGAGCACTTTGCCAGATGCTAGGAATATTCACTTACTCATTCAACAAATATTAAGCAGTCCTATGTGTCAGGCTCTGTTCTGGGTGTTCAGAACACAACAGTGAACTAAACAATACAAGGTTTCTGCTGTTGAGGATGTTACAATCAAATGGGGGAGAAAAAGTCAACAAAAGCTAAGACAGAAAAGGAGAAGAGAGGAACATGGGAGAGGCCACTCCAGATGGGAGGCCAACTAAGCAGAGCCTAGACAGAGGTGAGCAAGCCTGCCACGCACAAGCTGGGAGAGAAACCGCAGGCAGGAAAAGTAAGGACAATAGCCAGCAGGCAGAAAGGGTACTGAGAAGACAGAAGCTAGAGACCAAGAAGCAAGATGGAAGAAGGAAGGAGATGAGGCTGGTGAGGCAGACAGGGGCCCAGCCACATAGAACCATGTGAGCTGTGAGGAATCTGGATTCTATCCCAAGAGCATGGGAAGCCATGGGGGCTGAGCACAGGAAGTCCCTGAGTCCTCTTTCCCAACATCATTCTGAAGAGGAAGCCGGAGCGCCAGTCATTCAGACAAGAGACAAGGGCTGACCCGGGCTGGGATGGCAGGAATGGAGGGAAGAGTACGTCTTCCAGCTGTGATCATTGCCAGCCCCTGGTAGCAGGCAGGACAAGGGAAGAGAATGGAGTGAGAGAGGAAAAGGACATCAGAGTAAGGTTTACACCTCTGGCTTGAGTAACTGGGTAAAGGAGACACTTGTGAGAAATCACAAAAGGGAAGGCCGAAAAAGGAAGACTAAAGGGAAAGTCAGGACTTCCATTTGACACTAAGATCTGAGATGACAACTAGACATCCCAGTGAAGCCACCCAGCAGGCAGGTGGGCATCTGAGTTTGGGACAAATAAGGGGGGCCAGAACTAGCTCTCTACAGGGAATTTCAGCAGAGAAACTATAAATGACAGAAAAATTACAAAATAATCAAATGGAAATTCTAGGACTGAAAAACACAACTGAAATGAAAAATTTACAACACGTTTATCAGCAGAAGGGAGATAGCAGAACAGTCAACCTTAAGATAGGTTAATAAAACCTATACATCTGAAGGCAGAGATTTGAAAGATAAATGAACAGAGACTTAGGAACCAATAGGACAGTATCACATGATCCTTAGAAAAGAATCAGCATAGAATAGAAAAATATTTGAAGGATGGCCAAAAACCACATATTTGATTTAAACTATCAAATAACAAATTCGAAGGCCAGGCTCGGTGGCTTAGCCTGTAATCCCCCAGCACTTTGGGAGGCCGAGGTGAGTGGATTGCCTGAGCCCAGGGGTTCGAGACCCACTTGGGCAACTTGGCAAGACCTGCTCTCTACAATAAATCAAAAATTAGCCGGGCATGGTAGTACACGCCTGTAATTACTCGGTAGGCTGAGGCGGAAGGATTGCCGGAGCCCAGTGGGTCGAGGCTGCAGTGGCCGGGAGCATGCCACTGCACTCCAGTCTGGGCGACGGAGTTAGACTCCAACTCAAAAAAAAAAAAAACAATTCAGGAAGTTTAGCAAACTATCCCAAAGTAGGATAAATCAAAGAAAACTATCGCTTGGCACATCAGAATCAAATGGCTGAAAATCTGAAGTCAATGAAGACCAGAAGACAATGCAATGACATCTTTAAATGCTGAATGAGGGAAATAAAAACCTATCAAGTTAGAATTCTATATCCAACAAAGATATCCTTCACATAAATACAAAGGTGAAATGAAAATATTTTCAGGTCAACAAAAGCCAAAGGTCTGTGACCAGCAGGCTAATGACTGTTTTTCAGGCTGAAGAGAAGCAATACCAGAAAGAAACAGCCCAGGGAATACACTGGAAAAGTAAACATGAAAGAAATTATGAAGAGAAGAACTCTAAATTATATAATACGGAACTATCACATTAAATGAAATGTTTTGAGATTGGTTTAAAAAAAAAAAAAAAAAAGGCCAGGCTTGGTGGCTCAGCCTGTAATCCCAGCACTTTGGGAGGCTGAGGTGAGAAGATTGCCTGAGCCCACGGGTTTGAGACCCACCTGGGCAACTTGGTGAGACCTTGTTTCTACAATAAATCAAAACATGGCCAGGCATGGTAGTTCCGGCTACTTGGAAGGCTGAGGTGGAAGGATCGCCAAAGCCCAGCAGGTCGAGACTGCGGTGGCCACTGCACTCCGATCTGGGCGACAGAGTGAGACTCCAACTCAAAAAAAAAAAAAAAAAAAAAGAACAGCTATGGAAATTGTAGCAAAAAGATAATGCAGGTTGGGAATGAGAACAACAAGTTGGGTATATTTCTCTGAGTCAATTGTAGTCTTATCTACAATTCATACCATGTTGTACCTGCTATTACCAATGACTGATTTACCCTTCAATATGGAATTATAGATAAAAATCTAATAAGTATTTATTCAATTAGGGGGAAAAAGAATTAATTTAATGATTACCTTCATATACTAACCATATTTTCTACGAAAAAAATGGATTGAAAAATAACTCTGCCGGGAACACTAGTTCATGCTTATAATCCCAGCACATTAGGAGGCGAAGGCAAGAAGACTGACTAACCCCAGGAATTCAAGACCAATCTGGGCAACTTGGCGAGATCTCGTCTCTACAATAAATCAAAAAATTAGCTGGGCGTGCTGGTGCACACCTGTAGTTCCAGCTACTTGGAAGGCTGAAGGGGAAGGATCACCTGAGACCAGCAGGTCAAGGTTGCAGTGGTCATGAGCATGCCACTGCCTCCAGCCTGGGTGACAGAGTGAGACTCCGACTCTCAAAAAAAAAAAAGTAACCCCAAATCACCTTGTCATTCCAAAATTCTGAATGTGATAACAAAAAATAGTCTTTAAGACAAAGTCAGAACTGGGCTCGGTGGCTCAGCCTGTAATCCCGCGCCTTTGGGAGGCTGAGGTGAGTGGATTGCCTGAGCCCGCGGGTTCGAGACCCGCCTGGGCAACTTGGCGAGACCTCATCTCTACAATAAATCAAAAAAATTAGCCGGGTTCTGGCTACTTGGAAGGCTGAGGCGGAAGGAACGCCAGAGCCCAGAGGGTCGAGGCTGCGGTGGCCGGGAGCAGCCACTGCACTCTGTTGCCCAGTCTCGCTCCAACTCAAAAAAAAAAAAAAAAAAAAAAGATAAAGTTAGGATTCTATATAGGAAATACTATGATTATTTGATACCATGTGATTATTTTTTTCTGAGCTACAGGTGGCACTAATAAAAAAGTATTAGGAAATAAAGACCATGAAACCTGCAAATTTTTTTTTTTAAACCTGAATTTTCAAGTGCAAAAAAAAGCACAACTAAAAACTAACAAGAATGTTTACATGACTTTTCTCTGAAACAGCTTAAACACTTTGAAATTAACATATTGCGGAATTTTCACCTATTCTACAAAAACATAAAATAATATTTTTCTGTAGACAAAGCACTGCAAACTATTGCCAAGAGTAAGAAATCCCTTACCAGAGCTTTAGCTGTATGAAACTTATCACATATTCCTAGTACAAAAAGCAATTTCCTAAATAGGGTGGGTGTTGTATGGTCAACCTTTTCCATGTAAAATAAAGCCGACTCCCCTGTGATTACATGATCAGAGCTTCGTGCTTTATACAAGGTTTCTAGTAGGACTGAGATGCAGATGCATTTTCAAATACGATAGCCAGTGGAAATACTCCATATGATTCGTACTTTTGGGAGACAGAAAAATGTATGTATTAGGCTTTCTTATGGTATTCTTATAAAAATAATTGCTTCTGTGAACTTTGAACTTCTTTATCTACAGATGTAGAAATCTAACATAAAACACTTGGCATTTAAAAAAAAATCTTAGAATCTAATAAAAGCATATTTAAAATCTTAAAAACTCATCAGGTGTGGTGGCTATGCCTATAATCCTAGCACTTCAGGAGGCAGAGGCGAGAGGATTGCTTGAACCCAGGGGTTCGAGGCCTGCCTAGGCAACTTGGCAAGATCTCATCTCTATAATAAATCAGAAAATTAGCCAGGCGTGGTGTGCATGCCTACAGTTCCAGCTATCGGGAAGGCTGAAACGGAAGGATCATCTGAGCCTGGCAGGTTGAGGCTGCGATGGTCATGAGCTTGCAACACTGCACTCCATCCTGGGTGACAGAGTGAGACTTCTACTCAAAAAAAAAAAAAAAAGTTTCATATTCATATTTGAGGTAATCTGGATGTGTAAATTATTATAATAAAACAGCAAACTTGGCTTGGAATAGAAATTAATATAAATATTTCTAATCGAAGGTAACAAAAGAATACATAGCATGATTCCACTTATGTTAAGTCCAAGAACAAGCAAAATTTAAATCTGGGGTTTAGAAACACATACTGGCCGGGCTCGGTGGCTCAGCCTGTAATCCCGCGCCTTTGGGAGGCTGAGGTGAGTGGAATGCCTGAGCCCGCGGGTTCGAGATCTGCCTGGGCAGGCAAGACCTCATCTCTACAATAAATCAAAAACTTAGCTGGGCGTGGTAGCGCGCGCCTGTAGTTCCAGCTACTTGGAAGGCTGAGGCGGAAGGATCGCCAGAGCCCAGCAGGTCGAGGCTGCGGTAGCTGGGACCGGCCACTGCACTCCAGTCTAGGTGACAGAGTGAGACTCCAACTCAAAAAAAAAAAAAAGGAAACACATGCTGAGGCAGTAAAACATAATAAAAGAACAATCCTCATAATGTCAGGAGAGGGGTGTGGATGGGGGACGTGTAATTGAGAGGCAGCACCAATGGTTTCTGGAGTATTGGCTCTGCTCCCAACCTTGACCTGGGTGTCTGCTTTATTATATATAATTTGACTGTCCATATTCCCAAGCATTTCTAAATATGTATTTTATCTCACAGTTATTTTTTAAAAGGCAAAAAAAAAAAGTTTAGGAGTTAAGGAAAATGGTCCATATCACATGCTGCTGAAAGGTTAATTATGATGAGGACTTAGAATTGCCCACTAGACACCAGAGGTAACTCGCTAAGGACCATTTCAGGGGAACAAGGCAAAGAACACTGGAGATGAGGAAGAGAGCAGAGACCTAACCTAGTAGGAAAGAAGAACTTACCCCCCTGGGGTTATAGTCTGATGACTCACAAAGAAGGAATCCTTGAGTGAGACACATTAGATAGTCTCAAAGAAACCAGTAATTGAGATTCTATGAGATATTTTCAACATGAGCCATCTCATACTTGTAAACATCAATTTCCTTAAAGACCATACCACATCAGTATCAAGGCCACCAAGCATGGGGAAAGCAAGCTCTACATGAAAACATTCAGAGTGGCTGACTAACATTTTCCAGGCAAGTCTGTGAGTGGACAGCAAGCCCATTTCGAAATCCATTTAAAATTCTGACACATATGAACAGCCAAATTATTTACAATTAAAAATGAGGGAGCCGGGCTCGGTGGCTCAGCCTGTAATCCCCGCCTTTGGGAGGCTGAGGTGAGTGGATTGCCTGAGCCTGCGGGTTCAAGACCTGCCTGGGCAGTGAGACCTCATCTCTACAATAAATCAAAAAAATCAGCAGGGCATGGTAGCGCATGCCTGTAATTCCGGCTACTCGGAAGGCTAAGGCGGAAG
This sequence comes from Carlito syrichta, assembly GCF_000164805.1. Taxonomy (NCBI): domain Eukaryota; kingdom Metazoa; phylum Chordata; class Mammalia; order Primates; family Tarsiidae; genus Carlito; species Carlito syrichta. The sequence goes on along the minus strand of NW_007070912.1, from coordinate 56,366 downwards.
GATCACCAGAGCCCAGCAAGTCGAGGCTGCGGTGGTGCACTCCAGTCTGGGTGACAGAGTGAGACTCCAACTCAAAAAAAAAAAAAAAAATGAAGCTAGGCATGGTGGCTCATGCCTATAATCCTAGAACTTTGAGAGGCCAAGGCAAGAGGACTGCTTGAGCCTAAAAGTTCAAGACCTAGCCGGGCTCGGTGGCTCAGCCTGTAATCCTGCGCCTTTGGGAGGCTGAGGTGAGTTGATTGCCTGAGCCCGCGGGTTCGAGACCCTCCTGGGCAGCGAGACCTCATCTCTACAATAAATAAAAGTTCAAGACCAGCCTAGACAATATAGTGAGACCTCGTCTCTATAAAAAAATTAGCCAGGCACAGTGGCATGCACCTGTAGTCCCAGCTACTTTGGAAACTGAAGCAAAAGGCTCACCTCAGTCCAGGAGGTTGAGGTTGCAGTGAGCTGTGATCGTGTCACTGTACTCCACCCTGGATGACAAAGTGAGACCCCAACTCAAAAAAAAAAAGAAGAGGGCATAATCTCACTTGTGGTACCTAAAATAGTCAAATTCATAAAATAGAAAGTATGGCCAGGCGGGGTGGCTCACGCCTATAAACTCAGCACTTTGGGAGGCCAAGGTGAGAGGACTGCCTGAGCCCACCAGTTCAAAATCAGCCTGAGAGCCAGGCTCGGTGGCTCAGCCTGTAATTCCATGCCTTGGGAGGCTGAGGTGAGTGGATTGCCTGAGCCCACGGGTTTGCCTGAGCCCACGGGTTCGAGACCCACCTGGGCAACTTGGTGAGACCTCATCTCTACAATAAATCAAAAAATTAGCTGGGCGTGGTAGCGAGCACCTGTAATTCCAGTTACTTGGAAGACTGAGGTAGAAGGATCGCCGGAGCCCCACCAGGTTGAGGCTGCAGTGGCTGGGAGCGGCCACTGCACTCCAGTCTGGGCGACAGAGTGAGACCCCAACTCAAAAAAAAAAAAAAATCAGCCTGGGCAATTTGGTGAGCTCTCATCTCTACAATAAATCAAAAAAATAGCCGGGCATGGTGATGCATACCTGTAGTTCCAGCTACTCGGAAGACTGAGGTAAAAGGATCACCTGAGTCCAGTAGGTAGAGGCTGCAGTAGCCATGAGGGTGCCACTGCACTCCAGCCTGGGTGACAGAGTTGAGACTCCAACTCAAAACAAACAAACAAAAAAACCAGAAAGTACAATGGTGCTTACCAGGGGCTGTGGGGAGAAGTAGGGAGTTGTTTTTAACAAGTAGAGTTTCAGACACGCAAGACGAAAATGTTCCGGATATCTGTTTTACAACAATATGCCTATACCTACCTAACACTACTGAACTATACACTTAAAAATGGTTAAGATGGTAAATTTGACATTATGTGTAACTTTTATTACAATAAAACGGACACAAATCTACATTTACTGATATAAAACCATGTCCCTAATCTATGGTCAAGTGGAAGAAAGCAGGTTACAAATTATCATGTAATAAGATTTTAACATCTTTGAAATGGATGCATCTTATGATCAATAGTGTCTCACAGCCAGGTTCGGAGGCTCAGCCTGTAATCCCGTGCTTTGGGAGGTTGAGGTGAGTGGACTGCCTGAGCCCCTGGGTACGAGACCCACCTGGGCAACTTGGCGAGACCTCATTTCTACAATAAATCAAAAAATTAGCTGGGCATGGTAGCGAGCGCCTGTAGTTCCAGCTACTTGGAAGGCTGAGGTGGAAGGATCGCCGGAGCCTAGCAGGTCAAGGCTGCTGTGGCTGGGAGCAGCCACTGCACTCCAGTCTGGGCGACACAGTGAGACTCCAACTCAAAAAAAAGAAAAAAGAAAAAAAAAGATAGTATCTCACAGCCCCGGCCAGCTGGGTAACAGGACTAACATCTGTATTTCTGCCTAGGTTCCTGGATACTTGTCACTCCAGGAGGCAAGGTTGGACATCGTCATCCCATCAAACAAGTCATTTACTGATCAATCAGGAAGAAAAAGTTTGTTTGTCATGCCCTGCTGGTAAAATTAAGAATGCTCCAGCACCTGCAGAACAGGTACTGGCCATTGGTACTCGGAACACCCACCTTTCCCAATATGAAGAAGGTGACCCTTAGGGGTAAGACATGTGCACTAACAGCTGAGCCAAAACATGATTCATAAGGGCTGGACTCCAAATGCAATGGTGTATAGAGATACTACTCCTTAAGTTAGACTAGATTTTCTTTCTTATATATGCATAAGAACATGTAATTAGGCAAGGCACAGTAGCTCACGCCTGTAATCCCAGCACTTTGGGAGGTGGAGGCGAGAAAATTGCCTGAACTGAGGGGCTCAAGACCAACCTGGGCAATTTGGCAAGACCTCGTTGCTACAATAAATCAAAAAATTAAGCTGGGCTCAGTGGCTCAGCCTGTAATCCCGCGCCTTTGGGAGGCTGAGGTGAGTAGATTGCCTGAGCCCGCGG
>NW_007070912.1:52559-53846 GCF_000164805.1 Carlito syrichta | reverse complement strand
GGGCGACAGAGTGAGACTCCAACTCAAAAAAAATAAATAAATAAAATAAAATAAAATAATGTCCAAATAAGTCTAAAAAAGTACTTTTATGTAAGTATACAAATTCTAAATTAAAAGGAAAAGCAGGCACAACCACGTTTTTATCCAAGTGATACATAAATGGCATTTCTTCTTAATAGTGTCTTAGACTTGATGAAATATAGCAATAGGATAATACGATCTCATTTTGGTGAAATTATATGTATATAGGTATGTGGATGTGTGTATGCACGTGCATGCACACACACAAAGACATGCTATCTTTTTTTTTTTTTTGAGTGGGAGTCATTCTGTTGCCCAGACTGGAGTGCAGTGGCCGCTCCCGCTACCTGCTGGGCTCCGGTGATCCATCCGCCTCAGCCTTCTAAGTAGCTGGAACTACAGGTGTGTGCTACCACGCCCGGCTAATTTTTGATTTATTATAGAGATGAGGTCTCGCCAAGTTGCCCAGGCAGGCCACGAACCCGCGGGCTCAGGCAATCCACTCACCTCAGCCTCCCAAAAGCGCGGGATTACAGGCTGAGCCACCGAGCCCAGCTAAGACATGCTATCTTAATGGTTATTTCTGGGTACTAGAACTTAAAATGATTATTACTTGCTACTTTACACCCTTCTGTATTGTTTGACCTTTTATAACAAAACTATACTACTTTTATAATCAGAAGAAAGACTTTTCATTCGGGGGAAAACATATTTCAGAGTAATTAATTTGTTCATCTTATGAGTACCCCAAGAAAATTTATCCTAAGCAATGTTAAATGTGTTGATGATGGGTTCAGTGTTGAAGTAATCAACACCAAACTACATCTCACCTACTCCAACCACTTCCAATGACTAGCTGTCATGTCTGTATTTTCCTAGACAAAGCAACAATGAATTACTCACAGGAAAATAAACAGGATTTCAGAAAATTTCTGAAGTAAATAAAACTCAGAACCATAATGTTGTATTTTTAGGTTGCTCTGAAATCTTCTGAATTTAACTTGTTTAACAACTCTACATTTGATACCAAGTTCAAAAACCTCAAGTTAAAAACAAAATAATTGCTGGGCTCGGTGGCTCAGCCTGTAATCCCATGCCTTTGGGAGGCTGAGGTGAGTGGATTGCCCAAGCCCGCGGGTTCGAGACCCGCCTGGGCAACTTGGCGAGACTCATCTCTACAATAAATCAAAATTAGCCGGGCGTGGTAGCGCGCGCCTGTAGTTCCAGCTACTCGGAAAGCTGAGGCGGAAGGATCGCCGGAGCCGG
>NW_007070912.1:44794-52539 GCF_000164805.1 Carlito syrichta | reverse complement strand
GAGGCAGCAGTGGCCGGGAGCGGCCACTGCACTCCAGTCTGGGTGACAGAGTGAGACTCCAACTCAAAAAAAAAACAACAACAACAATAAAAAAAGTATCCCTATCACAAAACCTCAGAAAAGTGAACAATCATATGCAGTCCTTGTATTTTTAATGTCTATCCCTACAATGTTCTAAGCAATAACGACTTAATACTTAAACTTTGTCTCAGACAATCTCTCCAAAAGTCTACCATTTACTAAATCCTAGCATCATTCCTAGGAACAAGTTGATATGATCACCTGCTAGTAAAAAAATCAAAGACTAGGTTATTAAAAATTTCTTCCCAGCCAGGCTCACTGGCTCAGCCTGTAATCCCAGCGCTTTGGGAGGCTGAGGTGAGTGGATTGCCTGAGGCCGGGGGTTCAAGACCCGCCTGGGCAACTTGGCGAGACTTCATCTCTACAATAAATAAAAAATTAGCCAGGCATGATAGCGCGCACCTGTAGTTCCACCTACTTGGAAGGCTGAGGAGGAAGGATCGCCGGAGCCCAGCAAGTCGAGGCTGCAGTGGCCAGGAGCAGCCACTGCATTCCAGTCTGGGTGACAGAGGGAGCTACCAGCTCAAAAAAAAAAAAATTTCTTCCCAAACCAGGAAAAGTGAGGAACCAAAGGGAGGCCCAAACTTTACCTGTACAATGATGTACTCCCCATCTTTCAAATAAAATTTTTAAAATTAAAAAACTTCTTGAAGACTTAGAGATTATCTTCACTGCCACCTATTGAATCTAATTATTTTTCCTTTTAACTTATAAATATGATCCCTTAAGCACTGCTATTGGAACCATAATAACAACTTTTCTTTCTTTTTTTTTTTTTTTTTGACTTAGGGTCTCACTCTGTCACCCAAGCTGGAGTGCAGTGGCACGCTCACGGCCACTGCAACCTTCACCTGCTGGGTTCAGAAGATCCTTCCACCTCGGCCTTCCAAGTAGCTGGAACTACAGGCATATGCCACCATGCCCAGTTAACTTTTTGATTTATTGTAGAGATGAAGTCTTGCCAAGTTGCTCAGGCTGGTCTCAAACCCCTGTGCCCAAGCAATCCTCTAGCCCTAGCCTACCAAAGTGCTGGGATCACAGGCATTAGCCCTGCAGCCAGCACAACTATTTTTCGGAAGTTAAATTTCACAAATAAGTGTCGTGGTTTCACTAACGGATTACAGGCCTAGTGTAATCCCAAGCACATCTCTACTTCTCCTGCCTTCAGCCTCCTCCTTTGCAAAAATAAGAAGACTGAACTCTAAAATAGAGGAGATTCCCTTTTGTTCTCATATACATTAGATATTATACTATACATAATTTGGTTTAACTACGATTTTTTTACTTATGGAAAAAATGAAGGCGGGCTCGGTGGCTCAGCCTGTAATCCCAGCACTTTGGGAGGCTGAGGTGAGTGAATTGTCTGAGTCTGCAGGTTCAAGACCTGCCTGGGCAACCTGGCGAGACCTCATCTCTACAATAAATCAAAAAATCAGCCAGGAGTGGTAGCGCATGCCTGTAGTTCCAGCTACTTGGAGGGCTGAGGCGGAAGGATCGCCGGAGCACAGCAGGTCGAGGCTGTGGTGGCCGGGAGTGGCCACTGTACTCCAGTCTGGGTGACAGAATGAGACTCTAACTCAAAAAAAAAAAAAAAAAATACATATATTTCTATAATTACAAAGGTTAACATCTGCTTGCAACAAATTCAAATAACATAGAAATATATAAAATAAAGGCTGATAAACTTCTGTAAAGGGCCAGGTAGTAAATATTTTCTGCTTTGTAGGCCATATGATCTCTGTCAACTCTGCTGTTGTAGCTCAAAAGCAGCCCCAGGTAATATATAACTAATAAGTGTGGTTCTGTTCCAATAAAACTGTATTTACAGGCCGGGTTCGGTAGCTCAGTTTGTAATCTCAGCACTTTGGGAGGCCAAGGTGAGTGGATTGCCTGAGTTTGCGGGTTTGAGACCCACCCGGGCAATTTGGTGAGACCTCATTTCTACAATAAATCAAAAATTAGCCAGGCATGGTAGTGCGCGCCTGTAGTTCCAGCTACTTGGAAGGCTGAGGCGGAAGGATCGCCGGAGCCCAGCAGGTCGAGGCTGCGGTGGCTGGGAGCGGCCACTGGGGCAACCGACTGAGACTCCAACTCAAAAAAAAAAAACAACTGTATTTACAAAAATAGGAGGCTAACTCTACCTCTGGTATAAAGTATAAAGCAAAAGTCACTCTCCTCAGTATAAGCCTCTCATCTGAGGTTGTCCACTTTCACCCTTGTGTTGTTTTATCCTTCACACTGCTTCCTACTCTCACAAAGATGCATGTATACGGTTTTAAGTTCCTTAAAAATAGATTAAGATCATTCTACATTTTTTTTTTGAGTTGGGTTCTGTCATCCACGCTGGAATGCAGAGGCACAATCATGGCTCACCGCAGCCTCAATCTCCTGGGCTTACGTAATCCTTCTGCCTCAGCCTCCTGAGTAGCTGGGACCACAGGTGCACACCATGTCTGGCTAATTTTTTTTATTTTTTGTAGACACAAGGTCTTACTTATTAGTTAGGCTGGTCTCGAACTCCTAGGTTCAAGCAATCCTCCCGCCTCAGCCTTCCAAAGTTCTAGGATTACAGGCGTGAGCCACTGCATCTGGTCCTATACATGTTTTTAACAACTCCCCTTTGATGTCTCCAAAATTTGACTCTCATAATTATTACTTTTTTTTTTTTTTAGTTGGAGTCTCACTCTGTCACCCAGGCTGGAGTGCAGTGACACAATCACGGCTCACCACAGTCTCAACCTCCTGGGCTCAGGTGATCCTTTTGCTTCAGCCTATCAAGTAGCTGGGACTACAGGTGTACGCCACCATGCCTGGTTAATGTTTTTGATTTTTTGTAAAGACAGGGTCTCACTAGATTGTCTAGGCTGGTCTCACACTGTGGGCTCAAGCAGTCCTCCCACCTCTGCCTCCTAAAGTGTTGGGATTATGCGCATAAGCCACGGTGCCTGGCAAATATTACTTGTGAAATACTTTTTTTACACTTATCTTTGGACTCTTGGCCCTATAATTCTGAGTAATGATAAACTGTGACAAACATCTGATCCTGTAACAATCCAACCCAGCCACAGAGAGAAAAGCAATGCAAGAGACAACTTGGGAGTGGGAAAAATTAGGAAACGAGGAAAAGAGAAAAGGTACAAATGGGAATAACAATCGAGGCTGAAGACCCTGAAAGGCCACAGGTACCTTTTTCAAAAATGTTGCAGCTGTTTCTCTCTTTGTTGCTGTGATCCGCTTCACCCCATCGGGGGACTGGACACGGATTATCTGTTGTAAATGAAACATGATGGTTACTGCACAGCCTAGTGAAGCCCTGATCTATTATTAAGACTTACATCTGCAGTCTTTCAGCATCTGGGACACTGAAACTTAAACCCAAACCTCACTGTTCACCTTTCAATACTCAACTCAATCTTTCCAGATGAAGCACAAGGGTGAGATTCATCAACATATGGAGTAGAAAGGGGTATTTTAAGAATACTGTCCTAATTCTCAACTCGTAGTTTCACTCAGAAAACTGTAACTTCATTTTTTAATCACTATTTATAAAAAGTATATGCAAAATACTTTTTGACTCTCAAACTTATAAACACAACAGAAAAAAAAATGCATCAGAAATCATGTTATTTAAAAAAGATTTGGGGTACAGTGAGTGGCTCACACCTGTAATCCTAGCACTTTGGGAGGCAGAGGCGACAGGGCTGCCTAAGCCCATGGGTTCGAGACCAGCCTGGGCAATCTGGTGAGACCTTGTCTCTACAATAAATCAAAAAATTAGCCGGGTGTGATGACCCATGCCTGTAGTTCCAGCTACTTGGAAATCTGAAGCGGAAGAATTGCCTGAGCCCAGCAGGTCTAGGCTGCGTTGGTCATGAGCATGCTACTGCACTCTAGCCTGGGCAACAGAGTGAGACTCTTGACTCAAAAAACAAATTTTTTTTCATGGCAAGCCTGAAAGGGTTGGCAGACCTAAAACACTATTGGACAAAGAGTACCACTTATCACAAAAACTTGATTTTTATGCTGATGAAAGCTTTTTTGAAGGTGAGTTATACCTGGCCAACAGTACAAGTCCCTGCTTTAGTCAGGGAGCATGACATGGCATGCCCTGCTGCAAACAAGACAGATCTAATATAACCACCTGAGGAATGGGAAGGAAGACAGACAGGAATATGCCAGAAAATGAAAACGCTCATCATATCCTAGCTTCTCTCAGCAATTATTTACAGTGCGTTGCATTTAAAAATACTATGCAAATGAAAAATGTCACAGGCCATGTTTAAAAAAATATTTCCGCCGGGCTCGGTGGCTCAGTCTGTAATCCTGTGCCTTTGGGAGGCTGAGGTGAGTGAATTGCCTGAGCCTGCGGGTTCGAGACCCGCCTGGGCAACTTGGCGAGACCTCATCTCTACAATAAATCAAAAATTAGCCGGGCGAGGTAGCGCGCACCTGTAGTTCCAGCTACTTGAAAGGCTGAGGCAAAAGAATCACTGGAGCCCAGCAGGCAAGGCTGCGGTGGCCGGGAATGGCCACTGCACTCCAATCTGGGCGACAGAGTGAGACTCCAACTCAAAAAAAAAAAATATTTCCATTGATACAGAACAAAATGTCAATTGACTCAGTCTACTAGACTTTCTCCACTTTTATCAAATTAATTAAGAATAATTCAAGCCAGGCTCGGTGGCTCAGCCTGATATCCCAGCACTTTGGGAGGCTGAGGTGAGTGGATTGCCTGAGCCCGCGGGTTCGAGATCCGCCTGGGCAACTTGGCGAGACCTCATCTCTACAATAAATCAAAAATTAGCCGGTGGAGGTAGCGCGCACCTGTAGTTCCAGCTACTTGAAAGGCTGAGGCGGAAGAATCACTGGAGCCCAGCAGGTGAGGTTGCGGTGGCTGGGAATGGCCACTGCACTCCAATCTGGGCGACAGAGTAAGACTCCAACTCAAAAAAAAAAAAAAAGAATAATCACCCAGGAGTGGTGGCTCACATCTATAATCCCAGCACTTTGGGAGGCCGAAGTGAGAGGACTGCCTGAGTCTATGGGTTCAAGACTCACCCGGGGAACTTGGCAAGAGCTTGTCTCTACAACAAATCAAAAATTAGCCAGGTATGGTAGCACGTGCCTGTAGTTCTCGCTACTTGGAAGGCTGAGGTGGAAGGATGGCCGGAGTCCAGCAGGTTGATGCTGGAGTGGCCGTGAGCATACCACTGCACTCCAGCCTAAGCCACAGAGTGAAACTCTGACTAAAAAAAAAAAAAAAAGTTGGTATTTGTTTGCTTCTTAACCATATCTGCTTAATTTTCTCACTCTACTCATTCATCGGTGTTAAGTGCAAATACAAATGAATTCTCTTTACTAATGAGGTCTAGTACACTGATGTCATTTTCTTAGGGTTCAATACCTAAGAAAAACATTTTTACAATACACAGTATTAGGTAAATACTTCCATTTAGTTGTGTCTGAAATCTGTCTCCAACACTTTGACATGTTAAAACTGAAAAAAGGTGAGTGGATTGCCTGAGCCCGCAGGTTTGAGACCCACCTGGGCAACTTGGCGAGACCTCATCTCTATAATAACATAAAATAAAAAATTAGCCAGGCGTGGTAGCATGCGCCTGTAGTTCCAGCTACTTGGAAGGCTACGGCGGAAGGATTGCCGGAGCCCAGCAGGTCGAGGCTGCGGTGGCCGGGAGCGGCCACTGCACTCCAATCTGGGTGACAGAGTGAGACTCCAACTCAAAAAAAAAAAAGAAAACAAGACCAGAATACTTCTTGTTAGAGTTGAAGAACTGATGAAATACAAATCAGTTACACTCACAGAAATTTTTTTTTTTGAATTGGAGTCTTACTCTCTTGCCCAGGTTGGAGTGCAGTGGCACACTCACGGCCACTGCAGCCTCAACCTGCTGCGCTCAGGTGATCTTTCTGCCTCAGCTTTCCAAGTAGCTGGAACTACAGGCACGCACTACCACGCCTGGCTTATTTCTTGATTTAGTGTAGAGACGAGGTCTCACCAAGTTGCCCAGGCTGTTCTCGAACCCCTGGGCTCAGGCAATCCTCTCACTTCAGCCTCCCAAAGTGCTGCGATTACAGGCTTGTAATCCTCACTCAGCCCAGAAATTTTTAAAAGACCTCTTTCTAAATTCAAAATAACTTTTGCAATCAATTTCAAAAGAAAGATGCTTTAATTCCTCAAAGTCTGTGAAATTCAACGAGACCCAATGCTGTCAATGAGAGCCCAGCTTTATATACACTAGTGGAAAAAATGGTCTTGTCTGAAACACTTGTTTTAACTCAGTTAAAATTATTACAACAGGCCAGACAAAGTGGGAATAGACCAGCACTTTGGGAGACTGAGGTAGGAGGATTGCTTGAGCCCAGTTGTTCAAGAACAGACTATACAACATAGTGAGACCTTATCTCTGCAAAAAATCAGCCGGACATGGCACACGCATATAGTCTCAGTTACTTGGGAGGCTGAGGAGGGTAGATTCCTTCAGCCCAGGAGCTTGAGGCTATGGAGAGTCATGAACATGCCACTGTACCCTAGTCCAGATGACAGAGACCCTGACTCAAAAAACAAAACAAAAATTATTATAGCAAATAGTGTGAAAGCAGGTTTGAGTGCTAATTCCTAATCTACTTCTAGCCAAAGTCACCAATGATTAGTAAAGTTTACTTTTTAAAAGAATCAACATTTCTTAAGCTTCTCGTGGGCCACTTACTCATCTCCAGGTTGAGAAACATGGAAGCTACAGGAGGACCCCTAAGTGGAGAGTTGAGTACAGACATGGCACCATTGGAGAAAAACCTTAAACCCAAGAGCTAGGTTTTCCTGGAGATCTATTCTGGGCACCTGGCAAAACTGCAGAGGCTGTCAGAGTGCTAAAGCATGAACATTGCTTTCCTTCCCAGTAATGCTTTGCTTCCCCCAGAAATCCCAAATATTTCTTAACGTTAACCAAAATTCTTCTGTCCATCTATTCATTTTTTTCCCCTGCCACATTACTTTTGAGGAGAAACTTTTCCCAAGGTAACGAATGATTGGTTTCCTCTGATTTTTTTTCCCTAATAGTTTTTACTTTAAGAGAGGCGTAAAACAAGTCCTAATTTCACGAAAAAAGTGAATCTTTAGAGCATTCCTTTTAAACAGGTAGTTGTCAAATATTCTCTTGCAACAGAGAACAACAGTAAGTTACTGAGTTTTCATTTTCACACCTTCCTCTCTCAGGGCGAGAGTTCTGCAACGTTCCCATCTGCAGAAACTGCTCTCCTTTTAGTGATTTATGACAAGGCACTTACTGGGATGGGAGGCAGGAAAAAACCAAAAGATAGGGAAGGCCGCAACCCCGGTTCTGAAAGACTGGGAGGAATGGGAGGAGGCCCGTCAAAGAAGTCCGGGATGTCTCCTGGAGACAGGAAAACCGGGAGGGAAGGAGGATGGTTTCTCTTTAGCACGGTCCATTCTCCCAGGGAAAGTCTCGGCCTTCCCCTGCCCAGATCAGGGAATAGAGTCGCAAATGTCCGGTGAGGAGAAGGGCCGGAAAGCAGCCGAGAGGGATGAAAGTCGGGGAGGAGCGCCCAGCACTGCGAAGAAAGCCAAGGCGAGAGGGGGAAAGGGGCCGGGTCGCGAGGCCGCCGACCCGCCTCCCCCAAAGGCA
>NW_007070912.1:39645-44666 GCF_000164805.1 Carlito syrichta | reverse complement strand
CCCCGACCCCGGCCTCAGCCCCGGCCCCGGCCTCCCTCCGCCGCCGCCACCGTCGCTCCAGCTTCGCCCGCCCGGCTCAGCCAGCCGCCGACGTCCGGGTGCTTCGCTCAAAACGCTCCCCCGAGCGCGCAGCCTGGAAACCAGGTTCCGGCTCCACAGACGGTCTCACGCATGCGCAGTAGGCGTTGCTGAGCCCGCCTCCTGTCGCGTGCGGCCACTCCCTAGCTCCGCGCCGCGTGTCGGACGTGAAAAGAGAATGTCCGAAAGACGACTTTATTAACCACGTTGTGCTCGTTACTTAAAAACCAAGCAAGCCGGGCTCGGTGGCTCAGCCTGTAAATCCCGCGCCTTGGGAGGCTGAGGTGAGTGGGTTGCCACAGCCCGCGGGTTCGAGACGCCGCCTGGGCAACTTGGTGAGACCTCATCTCTACATAAATCAAAAAAAAAATTAGCCGGGCGTGGTAGCGCGCGCCTGTAGTTCCAGCTACTCGGAAGGCTGAGGCGGAAGGATCGCCGGAGCCCAGCAGGTCGAGGCTGCGGTGGCCGGGAGCGGCCACTGCACTCCAGTCTGGGCGACAGAGTGAGACTCCAACTCAAAAAAAAAACAAAAACAAAAACAAAACAACCAAGCTGGCCTGGCGCGGTGGCTCAGTCCCGTAATCCCAGCACTTTGGCTGGTCGAGGCGAGAGGATTACCTGAGACCAGGGATTCAAGACCAACCCGGGCGACTTGGCAAGACCTCATCTCTAAGATAAACCAAAATGTTAGCTGGGCGTGATGGCGCGCATCTGTTGTACCAGCTACTTGGGTGAAAGGGTCGCCTGAGCCCAGCGGGTCGAGGCTGCAGTGGCCGGAAGTGTGCCACTGCACTCCAACCTAGGCGACAGAGTAAGACTCCAACTCAAAAAAAAAAAACAAAAAAAAAAACACAGAAAAGTCCAAAGAGGACACAAATCTCACCCAAAAATAACCACCAAAGGGCTTATATTTGAGGAAACAGCATCCCAAACATCTCACTATCCACATAGAAGTAGAGAAGCAATTTCAGGAGAGTGAGGTCACACCTTTACGTTATTTTCTAAAGTATTTTTAAAATTTAACATAAGAAAAACAAATTTAAACTGCGTTTTAGATACATATTTCTTCACCACAGATATAATATTCTAAAACATGCCACCAGAGCCAACTTCATGACAAGCCATCGGTGCACCTGGAAGGCCTTGGACTTGGTTTGGTAATTCCCGGCCTCTGTTCAGTGGTGGCTAGGAATATCAAAATTATAGTAATAATAATAATAATTCCCTGCTGTTTAAGAGGGCCGGTTGTGGTTGCTCACATCTGTAATCCCAGCATTTTGGGAGACCAAAGTGGGAGAATTACTTGAGCCCAGGAGGTGGAGACCAGTGTAGACAACATAACAAAACTGCATCTCTACAAAACAAAAAAATTAGCTGGATGTGGTGGTGTGCACCTGTAGTCCCAGCTACTTGAGATGCTGAGGTGGAAGGATCACCTGATCCCAGGAAGCCATAAGCCATGATGGTGGTGATCACACGACTGCACTCCAGCCTGGGCAACAGAGTAAGACTCTGACTCAAAAATAAAAGTAGCCAGGCTCGGTGCCTCAGCCTGTAATCCCGCGTCTTGGGAGGCTGAGGTGAGTGGATTGCCTGAGCCCGCGGGTTCGAGACCCGCCTGGGCAACTTGGCGAGACCTCATCTCTACAATAAATCAAAAATTAGCCGGGCATGGTAGCACGCACCTGTAGTTCCTGCTACTTAGAAGGCTGAGGTGGAAGGATCGCCGGAGCCCAGCAGATCGAGGCTGCGGTGGCCAGGAGCGGCCACTGCACTCCAGTCTGGGTGACAGAGTGAAACTCCAACTCAAAAAATAAGTAAATAAATAATTGTCTGAGAGTACACACACACAGACACTCCCCATACACACACATTTAAAAAATTAAAAATTGACCTCTAAGGCTAAAAGCTACATGTTTTAATCCCATGTTTCATGTTAGGTCAGTGAGCTAGGCTGGTGCTACAGGTATGCAAACAATTTCACAGAAGAATTTATCTAGGAAACATATTAGAGAAAGAGTTGATCCACTTCCCCAAGACAGGATAAGGGTGCCAGACACTTAAAGAAAACACTGCCCCCAAATACTCAAGGATGGCTTATAAGACTTTCTTTCAGGGGGGCAGGCAAATATCCTTGGATGACATAACACAGAAACTGTAGCCAATGTGATGGTCAGTTAATTTCATCGATTTCATTATTCCTATCACAATCTCAGTATTGATAACACATTGTGTTCTAGAATCTCTGTTTCAGCAGTTATTTGAAATTGACTTATTCATTTTATCAACAATATTTACCAAGTGTTTACTTTGTGTGTGACGTGGCTCTCATGCTGGTGATAGATCTAGATCCTTGCCTTAGTGGAATTTACCAGGGGAAGCAGATTATAAACAGATCAACATGTTTTTTGTTTGCTTTTTTTTTTTTTTTTAAAGTTGGAGTCTCACTCTGTTGCCCAGGATGGAGGGCAGCGGCATGCTCACAGCCACCGCAGCCTCGACCTGCTGGGCTTAGGTGATCCTTCCACCTCAGCCTTCCAAGTAGCTGGAACTACAGGTGCGTTAGCCCGGCTATTTATTTTTTTATTTATTGTAGAGGTGAGGTCTCACCAAGTTGCCTAGGCTGGTATCGAACCCATGAGCTCAGGCAGTCCTTTCACTTCAGCCTCCCAAAGTGCTGGGATTATAGGCATGAACCACTGCTCCTGGCTAACAGATCAACATGTAGATATATGCTGTCAGGTAGTGATAAGTGTTATATAGACAGCTCTAGGTAGGAAGACCAGCGAGGGTGATAGAGGCCAATTTAAATAAGATGGTCAAGAAAGACCTCTCTGAAGAAGGTAGGTTTGAGCAGGGACCCAGATGAAGTGAACCATACAGGTATCTGAGGGAAGACTGGTATGGGATGAGAGGAAAGCCCTTGCAAAGGTCAGTGGCCTGAGATGTGCTTGGGTGATGCAGGGACATTACATAGTCAGTGTAGCTAGTGTGTGATGAATGAGGGAGGGGAGGCCTGTATCAGGAAGAGCCACAAAGGCCTTTGGATTCTATTCTAAGGGTGGTGGGAAGCCTTGGGAGGACTGGGTATGGAGGAGGATCATGTTCTCTGCCACAAGATGGATTCAAGGTTTTGGAGCACCAGCAGGAGGTAGAGCCACTCAATGAGTGGTGATCCTTGTGAGGGAAAAAGCTTTGCAGGGTCTTGACATGTGGGTATCAAAATGAAGAACAGTTTTCTGTGATGACCTGTCATATTCCTGTCCCAAATCTTTTTTTTTTTTTTTTTTTGTTGGAGTCTCACTCTGTCACCCAGGCTGGAGGGCAGTGGCATGCTCCCAGCCACCGCAGCTTAGACCTACTGGGCTCAGCCTTCCAAGTAGCTGGAACTATGGACACACACACCATGCCAGGCTAATTTTTTTATTTATTGTAGACAGGAGGTCTCGCCAAGTTGCCAGTGCTGGTCTCGAACCTGTAGGCTCAGGCAATCCTCTCACCTAGGCCTCCCAAAGTGCTGGGATTATAGGTATGAGTCACCACACCTGGCCCCTGTCCAAAATCTTTTTTTCTTTTTTTTTTTTGAGTTGGAATCTCACTCTGTCACCCAGACTGGAGTGCAGTGGCCGCTCCCGGCCACTGCAGCCTCAACCTGCTGGCCTCCGGTGATCCCTCTGCCTCAGCCTTCCAATTAGCTGGAACTACAGGCACGCGCTACCACGCCCGGCTGATTTTTTATTTATTGTAGGGACGAGGTCTCACCAAGTTGCCCAGGCGGGTCTTGAACCCCTGGGCTCAGGCAATCCACTCACCTCAGCCTCCCAAAGGCGCGGGACTACAGGCTGAGCCACCGAGCCCGGCTCCCTGTCCCAAATCTTAACACAGAAAATGATTTTGACTACACATTTTGAATAAAGTCCATCCCATTTGCAAGAATGTCCTAATTCTCCATGTTTTTACCTCTGCAATCTAAAATTTGTCTTGGCCTAGTCCTTGCTATTCCTGCTTCAGTGAAGGTTATTTCTCACTTTCTTGTATCAGATACAAAGATATTCTATGTTATAACTTACCCTGTTGCTAGGGGTTTTTGTTTGTTTGTTTGTTTTTGAGTTGGAGTCTCACTCTGTTGCCCAAGCTAGAGGGCAGTGGCACACTCATAGCCACCACAGCCTCCACCTGCTGGGCTCAGGCAATCCTTCCACCTCAGCCTTCCAAGGAGCTGGAACTACAGGCACGCACTATCACATCCGGCTAATTTTTTGATTTATTGTAGAGACGAGGTCTTGCCAAGTTGCCCAGGCTGGTCTCGAACCCTCGGACTCAGGCAATTTACTTGCCTCAGCCTCCCAAAGTGCTGAGATTACAGGCTGAACCACCAAGTTTGGCTGAAAAAAATATTTTGACTCAAGAAGCCATAATCACTGTGAAAGGAGTCAGCCTCAGCAATAACTTTGAAGGACTCATAGCAAGTACGATATCTTCCAACGCCAATAAAGGCCGAGAAGCAATGGAATGGGTAATACATACATTAAATGCTGAGATTGAAGAATTGGCAGCTTCAGCAAGGAGGAAAGAAGGATTTCGATGGCAGCAGCAGCATTTGTGGAGAAATGATCATGGAAGTCAGTAAACAACCTCGGGTGCCCAGGTCTCTTCAAACTGGCAATATATTTATTTGTTATTTTAAAAAATACAACTCAGCCGGGCTCGGTGGCTCAGCCTGTAATCCCACGCCTTGGGAGGCTGAAGTGAGTGGATTGGCTGAGCCCGCGGGTTTGAGACCTGCCTGGGCAACTTGGCGAGACCTCATCTCTACAATAAATCAAAAATTAGCCGGGCGTGGTAGCGCGCGCCTGTAGTTCTAGCTACTCGGAAGGCTGAGTTGGAAGGATCGCCAGAGCCCAGCAGGTCGAGGCTGCGGTGGCCGGGAGCGGCCACTGCAC
>NW_007070912.1:35733-39372 GCF_000164805.1 Carlito syrichta | reverse complement strand
AATTTTTTAATTTATTGTAGAGATGAGGTCTCGCCAAGTTGCCCAGGCGGGTCTCGAACCCCTGGTCTCAGGCAATCCTCTCACCTCAGTCTCCCAAAGTGCTGGGATTACAGGCTGAGCCACCAAGCCCGGCTTAAATAGAATTTTTTAAATAAGTTGACATAAGGCTAAATGACTTAATCAAAACAGCTTCAGAGCTTCTAAATAAAAAGGATCATATAAAAATGTTGTTTGATAGCCGGACGTGGTAGCACATGCCTGTAGCTCCAGCTACTCAGAAGGCTGAGGCAGAAGGATCGCGGGAGCCCAGCGGGTCGAGGTTGTGGTGGCCGGAGTGGCCACTGCACTCCAGTCTGGGTGACAGAGTGAGACTCCAACTCAAAAAAAAAAAAAAAAATGTTGTTTGAAATGACTGTCTCATTTGAAGAGTTCCAATATTTATGTGGGAAATGTAAGAAGTTTTTGAAAAGTCCTTGGAAATTGGTATTGACATTGAATCTCCTTCAAGTAGAATTTTAAAGTTTTTTGTGCACCTGAAATTTGTCTGGCTTTGAACCAATCCTGGAACAGTAGTGCCACCCCCTAGAGACACATGTTACCCTGCCGCTGTATACTCAACAACTCATGAGGGAATTCACAGGAGAAATTATGTATTTTGAAAAGGTATTAATTTGTCTAAAATAAGTTGCTCTGCTATAAAACACCACTAAAAACCACAGTGTTTTGGTTTGGTACTTAAATATTTTTGAAGGGAAAATTATCACAGAAGTAACACATGACTCCAACAAAAACATGGTTTTACTGTATTAAAGAGTATTGTATTAATTTGCCAAAGTTTTGTAACTTAGTAAAAGTATTACCTTCCTTAGATTTGTACTTTGTGATTTAGTATGCTGTATCAAGGGCTGGTTATGTTAACTGAAAAAATAAAGTCATTACCTGAAAAAAAAAAAAAAGGTCTGTGGGAGGGTGATCAAAGCTGATCAAACTTCTGGTGCCATCAAGGTCTATATGACCTAAGGGTTTGCTGTTGTTTTTTATTTTTTATTTTTTGAGTTGGAGTCTCACTCTGTCACCCAGACTGGAGTGCAGTGGCCGCTCCCGGCCACCGCAGCCTTGACCTGCTGGGCTCCGACGATCCTTCCGCCTCAGCCTTCCAAGTAGCTAGAACTACAGGCATGCGCTACCACACCCGGCTAGTTTTTTTTTATTTGTTGTAGAGATGAGGTCTCATCAAGTTGCCCAAGCGGGTCTCGAACCTGCGGGCTCAGGCAGTCCACTCACCTCAGCCTCCCAATGTGCAAGATTTCAGGCTGAGCCACTGAGCCCGGCTAGGTTTGCTGTTCTTTAAGAAAAAATAAGCTCATCAGCCTTATAGGCAGCTCCATCCCACCCCTAAGGGGGTCAGAATATGACAGAATTCAGGCCCCAATTATAATTCTAATTTTGTGGGGGGTTTTTTTGTTTGTTTTTTTTTTTGAGTTGGAGTCTCACTGTCGCCCAGACTGGAGTGCAGCGGCCGCTCCCGGCCACCGCACCCTCGACCTGCTGGACTCCGGCGATCCTTCCGCCTCAGCCTTCCAAGTTGCTGGAACTACCGGCGCAAGCTACCAAGCCTGGCTAATTTTTTGATTTATTGTAGAGATGAGGTCTCGCTGCCCAGGCGGGTCTCGAACCTGCGGGCTCAGGCAATCCATTCACCTCGGCCTCCCAAAGGCGCGGGATTACAGGCTGAGTCACCGAGTCCGGCTTGTGGTCTTTTATTAATCTATTTTTTTTTTTTAGTTGGAGTCTCACTCTGCTGCCTAAGCTGGAGTGCAGTGGCACACTCACGGCTATCCCAGCATCAACCTGCTGGGCTCTGGCGATCCTTCTGTCTCAGCCTTCCAAGTAGCTGGAACTACAGGAACATGCTACCACGCCCGGCTGATTTTTTATTTATTGTAGAGACTAGGGCTTGCCAAATTGCCTGGGCTGGTCTCGAACCCGTGGGTTCAGGCAATACACTCGCATCGGTCTCCCAAAGTACTGGGATTACAGGCTGAGCCACCGAGCCTGGCCCTTTTTATTAATTTTATGAAAATATTTGTAAGATGGCTGTTCAGTGACCAGCTCCATCTAGCCATCAGTCATCTCATTAGCATACAAAAGACATCATTTTGAAGAGTCTAAAGTTTTTAGGAGCTGTATGCCAGAAAACTGAAGGCCACATATATACATATTTCACAATATCACACTTACTATGAGGGCCTTTGGAATTATGCTAATTGATTAAATTACGTTAGTAGTTGTATTCATGTTCTAGAGCTACCATAACAAAAATACCACAGACTGGGTGGCTTGAAATTATTTTTTGACTGCTCTGGAGATTAGAATTCCAGATCATGGTGGGTTTGTGAAAGGACAAAAGACCAAATAGATTTGATATAATCAAAGAGCAGTCATTTTTTTTTTCTTTTTGAGTTGGAGTCACAACTGTCGCCCAGGTTGGAGTGTAGTGGCATGCTTATGGCCACTGCAACCTCGACCTACTGGACTAATGTGATCCTTTCACCTCAGCCTTCTAAGTAGCTGAAACTGCAGGCACATGCTATCACTCCAAGCTAGTTTTTAAGTTTATTGTAGAGATGCGGTCTTGCCAAGTTGCCCAGGCTGGTCTCGAACCCATGGGCTCAGGCAATCCTCTCACCTTGACCTCCTAAAGTGCTGGGATTATAGGCGTGAGCCACTGCACCCAGCCAAGAGCAGCCATTTTAACATTGCTTAGCCTTGTCTTTTTTTTTTTTTTTTTTTTTTTTTAGTAGTTCACTTTAATTTACCTTCTAATCATTAGCAAAGTACAGAACTGGTTTCCAGAGGTAGTTATTGATAATTGTCTTAAACTCATTCCCTCCAAGCCTGCTTTATACTGTTTACTTTTCTATTCCAAGTATCTGTCTTCTCAGCCATAAAGAACCAGGATGACCGAATCTATTGGGATCATCCTCCCATGATAAAACTATCAGACCATACCTGGAAGGGAGTCATAAAATGTGTCACCCTGACCTCAAGGCACAAGACCTGTTATCCACTCCTAAGAATGTATTTGCTGGAGATTTTTCACTAGTCCCACTCCCTTATAGAAACCTTAAATGCACGTTCTCTTCAGACCCTACACCACATGCTCCTTTAGCACTGGTTCCTTCCCAGTCCCTCTCCCTGAAAAGTGTAATGCATTCTTTTGCTTTGTCTCTGCAGTTTTTTGCTTTATTCCCACAACACTGACCTACTCCACAGACCTAACATTTTGGTTTCTTTTTAGGCCTCTCTCTTTGGCTTGAAGATGGTTCCTTCTCCATGCGTCCTCACATGGTCTTTCCTCTGTACACACATCCCTGGTGTCTCTCTATGTGACCCAATGTATTTTTCCTATAAGGATGTTGGATTAGTGCCCACACTAACAGCCTTTAAAGGCTCTATCTCAGCTGGGCTCGGTGGCTCAGCCTATAATCCCGCGCCTTTCGGAGGCTGAGGTGAGTGGATTGCCTGAGCCCGCGGGTTCGAGACCCGCCTGGGCAGCGAGACCTCATCTCTACAATAAATCAAAAAATCAGCCGGGCGTGGTAGCGCATGCCTGTAATTCCGGCTACTGGAAGGCGA
>NW_007070912.1:34792-35713 GCF_000164805.1 Carlito syrichta | reverse complement strand
AAAAAAAAAAAAAAAAGGCTCTATCTCCACATCACAATTCTGAGGTACTGGTGGTTGGAACTTCAGCATATGAACTCAGGGGAACACAATTCAGCCCTTAACAGTGATGGATAATTGTCATTTCATTCAAAGATTACCCAAAATTAGAACAGGACTGAGATGGAGCCAGAGGGGTTGTCAATGTCACCCAAAGCCTGACTGTGGCGCTGCTGCAGGACTGGGTTTGGGTTTGTCACCTTTGGGGAATATTATAGAATTGAACTAGGGCCCACTCACCCAGCGCAGCAAAATCAATCACAGACATGGGGATAACAGCGAGAGAAAGTAAGGCACTTATTGTAGGACGCCAAAGAGAATCAGGGTAACTTATGCTTAAGACCCAAACTCTTCAATGGTGTACCGGTAAGGGTTTTTATTTTTAAAAAAATTTTTTTTTGAGTTGGGAGTCTCACTCTGTCACCCAGACTGCAGTGCAGTGGCCACTCCTGGCCACCGCAGCCTCGACCTCCTGGGCTCCAGCGATCCTTCTGCTCAGCCTTCCGAGTAGCTGGAATTACAGGCGCGCGCTACCACGCCCGGCTCATTTTTTTATTTATTGTGGAGATGAGGGCTCACCAAGTTGCCCAGGCGGGTCTCGAACCTGCAGGTTTGGGCAATCCACTCACCTCAGCCTCCCAAAGGCGCAGGATTACAGACTGAGCCACCGAGCCCAGCTCAGAATATCTTTAAGCAGAAGCTTACAGGTGGTAGGTAGATTCAAAGATTTTCTGATTTGCAATTGGTTAAAGAAGAGAAGCTTTGTTTAAAAATTTGGGATCAGCCGGGCTCAGTGGCTCAGCGGCTCAGCCTGTAATCCCGCGCCTTTCGGAGGCTGAGGTGAGTGGATTGCCTGAGCCCACGGGTTCGAGACCTGCCTGGGCA
>NW_007070912.1:32407-34772 GCF_000164805.1 Carlito syrichta | reverse complement strand
CAGTGAGACCTCATCTGTCCAATAAATCAAAAAATCAGCCGGGCGTGGTAGCGCGTGCCTGTAATTCCGGCTACTTGGAAGGCTGAGGCGGAAGGATCGCCAGAGCCCAGCAGGTCGAGGCTGCGGTGGCCGGGAGCGGCCACTGCACTCCAGTCTGGGCGACAGAGTGAGACTCCAACTCAAAAAAAAAAAAAAAAAAATTTGGGATCGGCCGGGTTCGGTGGCTCAGCCTCTAATCCCTGCACTTTGGGAGGCCAAGACGAGTGGATTGCCTGAGCCTACGGGTTCGAGACCAGCCCTGGCAACTTGGCGAGACCTAGTCTCTACAGTAAATCAAAAAAATTAACTGGCATGGTAGTGTGCACCTGTAGTTCCAACTACTTAGAAGACTGAGGCAGAAAGATCGCCGGAGGCCAGCAGGTTGACACTGGGGTGGCCGTGAGTGTGCCACTGCACTCCAGTCTGGGCGATGGAGTGAGACTCCAAATAAAAAAAAAAAAAAATTGGGAATCCGTAGAAAAATGTTAACTGGTCAGAGGGATGTGACTTTTTCCAAGCCTCTGAGGAAGAAATGCAGAATAAAAGATGATGGTTAATGGTCAGTCTTCACTTCCCACTTGTCCAAGGTCCATTCATTGGGGATCCAAGTTTCTTTGTTTGTTTGTTTGTTTGTTTGTTTGTTTGTTTTGAGTTGGAGTCTCACTCAGTTGCCCAGACTGGAGTGCAGTGGCCACTGCAGCCTTGACCTACTGGGCTCCAGCGATCCTTCCGCCTCAACCTTCCAAGTAGCTGGAACTATAGATGCACGCTACCACGCCCAGCTAATTTTTTTGAGTTTTATTGTAGAGATGAGGTCTTGCCAAGTTGCCCAGGCGGGTTGCGAAACTTTTTCCTTTTTTGACTTGGAGTCTCACTGTGTCACCCAGGCTGGGGTGCAGTGGCACTCTCACAGTCACTGCAGCATAGATCTGCTGGGCTCCAGCAACCCTTCTACCTCAGTCTTCCAAGTAACTGGAACTACAGGTGCATGCTACCATGCCTGGCTAATTTTTTATTTATTGTAGAGACTAGGTCTCACCAAGTTGCTAGGGCTGGTCTCGAACCCATGGGGTCAGGCAATCCACTCGCCTTCCAAAGTGCTGGTATTACAGGCTGAGCCACCGAACCTGGCAGGGGTTCCAAGTATCTGAAAGACAATTCAGGGGCATATGTTAAGATGTTATCCTTGTTTCTTTCTTTCTTTCCTTTCTTCTTTTTTCCTTCCTTCCTTCCTTCGTTCCTTCCTTCCTTTTTCTTTCTTTCTTTCTTTTTTTGAGTAGGAGTCTCACTCTGCTGCCCAGGATGGAGTGCAGTAGCACATTCACGGCCACACCAGCCTCAACCTGCTAGGTTCAGGTCATCCTTCCACCTCAGCCTTCCAAGTACTGGAACCACGGGTGTGTGCCATGACACCTGACTAATTTTTTTTATTTATTGTAGAGACAATATTGCCTATTTGCCCAGGCTAGTCTCGAACCTCTAGACTCAGGCGGTCCTCTCACCTCAGCCTCCCAAAGTGCTGGGATTACGGGCGTGAGCCAACGCACCAGGCTGTTATCCTTGTTTCTATGGGGAAAGCAAACATCTCTGGAACTACTTCCTTGACTATTGTTTTAGGCTACTATTCCCTTCTCCTTTAACAAATTACTGATTTACTTCTGGGGCTAACTAGGTACCTGGAATTGCCCTTGAAGGAACTCAGGATTTTCCTTTATTTCCACACTTGGGGTCAGCAGGCCCCTAAAAAGGGGGTTCCTGCTCCATCTCAGGAAGAGGAAGAGGAAAGTTGGATTGCCTAGGGCCTCATACACAGCTCTAGTCCTTGCCCCAATTTCCCATCTGCAGCGCAGCAGTTACAGTGGTCACATCGTGATACCCCCTTCCTCAGCACCCTCATCGTCTCCCCAGAGTAAGATCTGAAGCCTTCATTGTGTCCTGTGAGGCCACATGTGATTGGCCCAACCACCCCACCAACATCTCTCCCATAGTGTCTTCACTTGCCCTGCACAGCTGTGTGACTTTCCTGCCTAGAACGTGCCAGGCTTGCTCCCGTCAAGGCACTCCCCATGTGTCTGAGACACTCTACCCGATTCATCAATGTCGTATATGCTGAGATGTACCATCCAGTCCCTCCCACTGAAGCTCTCATTCCTCCTACTATTTCCTGCTACTATTGAATATGGGTGTCTGATGGCTCTTGACTGTGCTTCCCTTTGGGGGCTGTCTTTAAATGAAGAAATCTGTAGCTGGGCTCGGTGGCTCAGCCTGTAATCCCGCGCCTTTGGGAGGCTGAGGTGAGTGGACTGCCTGAGCCCGCGGGTTCGAC
>NW_007070912.1:27651-32374 GCF_000164805.1 Carlito syrichta | reverse complement strand
CGGAAGGATCGCCGGAGCCCAGCAGGTCGAGGCTGCGGTGGCCGGGAGTGGCCGCTGCACAACCAGTCTGGGCGACAGAGTGAGACTCCAACTCAAAAAAAAAAACAAAAAAAAAAAGAAATCTGTGTTGCCCAAGATCATGATATCTTCCCCAGGCAGCCCAGGCCCAAAGGTAATCTATGGGTATAATGGCCCAGTCCCTTGTCCCACCAGGGACAGCTCTACAGGGCAGTCCTAGCTCTGAAGCTCTCACAGATCCATAGAGACCCTTGCTGTAGCCATGTGACAGCTCACTTCTCCCTCTACCTAGCCCTGCTTCCCATGGATCATGTTCCAGAGAGGTGTTCCTGGTATCTTCCTGCACATTGACCTCTGTCCCAGAGTCAGTCTCCAGGGAACTCAAAGTAAGTGTAAATCTAAAATAATCAAAAGGGCTGGGTGCGGTGGCTCAGCCTGTAATCCCAGCACTTTGGGAGACCGAGGCAAGAGCATTGCCTGAGCTCGGGGGTTCGAGACCAGCCTGGGCAACTTGGTGAGACCTCATCTCTACAATAAATCACAAAAATTAGCCGAGTGTGGCGGCGTTCGTCTGTAGTTCCAGCTACTTGGAAGACTGAGGTGGAAACCTCGCCTAAGCCCAACAGGTCGAGGCTGTGGTGGCTGTGAGCATGCCACTGCACTCCAACCTGGGCGACAGAGACTTCAACTTAAAAAAATAAAATAGCCGGGCTCGTTGGCTCAGCCTGCAATCTCGCGTCTTGGGAGGCTAAGGTGAGTGGATTGCCTGAGCCCGTGGGTTCAAGACCTGGGCAACTTGGCGAGACTTCATCTCTCCAATAAGTAAAAAAAAAATTATCCGGGCATGGTAGCGCATGCCTGTAGTTCCAGCTACTTGGAAGGCTGAGGCGGAAGGATTGCCGGAGCCCAGCAGGTCGAGGCTGCGGTGACCGGAAGCGGCCACTGCACTCCAGTCTGGGCAACAGAGTGAGACTCCAATTCCAAAAAAAAAAGAAGAGTTGTTCAAGCACAAAGTTTGAGTATAGCTGCCTGGAAAGTACAGATTCCAAAGAATAGAAGTGTAGCAGTTTGGGATCATTTTTATAGGCAAAGTTTAGGAAAGTTTAACAGAATTTCAAAATCTTTGTATATAAGGTTTAATGCATAGTTACAACCATCTGATTACTTGAGGTGGTCTTTTTTTCCCAGAAACAGTAAGTTCCCTACATATAAACCTCCAAATTGTAAACTTCCTTTTTTAATTTTATTATTATTTTTGAGTTGGAGTGTTACTGTCGCCCAGGCGGAAGTGCCATGGCACGCTCAAGACCACTGCAGCCTCGACCTGCTGAGCTCAGGCCATCCTTCCACCTCAGCCTTCCAAGTAGCTGGAACTACAGGCATGCACCACCATGCCTAGCTCATTTTTTTATTTATTGTAGAGACGAGGCCTTGCCAAGTTGCCCAGGCTGGTCTTGAACCCATGGGCTCAGACAATCCTCTCACCTCAGCCTCTCAAAGTTCTGGGATTATAGGTGTGAGCCACCACACCGGCCTTAAGCTATGAACCTTCAAAGACACGAATGTGTATTTGCATGTCCAGTCACATAAGTTATTTAACATGCTTTGCGTACATTGTCATGTGTGCATCTTTTATAAGTGGCTGTGTTTTTGTATAGTATTGTATGGAGTACAGTAATACAATATCTTTATTTCAAGTCCAGGTTGTCCGGAAACAAATGTAAAAGCAGTGGTGGTATAGCTGGTAGTACACAGCTGATTGTGTTGTTGGGTACCTAGGCTAACTTTGTTGGACTTACAAACAAATTGGACTTACACACTCTCAGAAAGAAACTTGTTTGTATGTAGGGGACTCACTGTATTTAACTTACCACACTGAAGATGTAACAGCCATGGGGCCTTTTATTAAGCCTTTTGGTCTGAGTTAGGTACAGGACAATAAAAGAGGCAGTTAATCTGTAACAAACATTAGTGATTAGAAGTGGGGGAGAGGTCGGAATGGGAGTACAATGACCACTGCAGCCTCCACCCGCTGGGGTCCAACAATCCTTCTGCCTCAACCTTCCAAGTAGCTGGAACTACAGGCATACGCTACCACGCCCGGCTAATTTTTTATTTATTGTAGAGAAGAGGTCTGGCCAAGTTGCCCAGGTGGGTCTTGAACCCATGGGCTCAGGCAATCCACTCACCTCAGCCTCCCAAAGCGCTGGGATTACAGGCTGAGCCACTGAGCCCGGCCTCCTTCTTCTTTTAAGACAGGGTCTTGTTCTGCAGCCCAGGCTGCAGTGTATTGACACTCTCATAGCTCACTGCAGCCTTGAACTCCTAGGCTCAAGCAATGCTCCCACCTCAGCCTTCTGAGAGTAGCTGGGACTACAGGTGCATGCCACCATGCCTGGCTAATTTTTTTTTTTTTTTTTTTTTAGTTGGAGTCTCATTCTGTCACCCAGGCTGGAGTGCAGTGGCATGCTCACGACTACCCCAGCATCGACCTGCTGGGCTCCAGCGATCCTTCCGCTTCAGTCTTCCAAGTAGCTGGAACTACAGGCACGTGCTACCTCGCCTGGCTAATTTTTTTGGATTTATTGTAGAGATGAGGTCTCACCAAGTTGTCCCGGGCTGGTCTCAAACCTGCAGCTCAGGCAATCCACTTGCCTCAGTCCCCCAAGGTGCTGGGATTACAGGCTGACCTGGCTAATGTTTAAATTTTTTTGTGGAGGTGGGATTTCATTCTGTTGTCCAGGCTGGTCACAAACTTCTATACTCAAACAATCCTTCTGCTTCAGCCTCCTATAGGTACAAGCCACTGAAACTGGCCTTTTTTGTTTTTGTTTTTGTTTTAAATCCGAGTCTAACTCTGTCGTCCAGGCTGGAGTGCAATGACATGATCCCAGCTACCACAGCCACAACCTGCTGGGCTCAGGTGATCCTTCCATCTCAGCCTTCCAAGTAGCCGGAACTATAGATGTGTGCCAACACACCCAGCTCATTTTAAAATTTTTATTGTAAACCACTGGGGAGAGGAGAACCTATTCAGTAAATGGTGCTGGGAAAACTGGCTGACCACGTGCAGAAGATTGAAATAGTACCTCTACCTATCACCATACACAAAAATTAACTCTAAATGGATCAAAAGCCGGGCTCAGTGGCTCAGACTGTAATCCTGCGCTTTTGGGAGGCTGAGGTGAGTGGATTGCCTGAGCCCGCGGGTTCGTGACCCACCTGGGCAACTTGGCGAGACCTCATCTCTACAATAAAAATAAAAAAATTAGCCGGGTGTGGTAGTGCGGGTCTGTAGTTCCAGCTACTTGGAAGGCTGAGGCGGAAGGATCACCGGAGCCCAGCAGGTCGAGGCTGCGGTGGCCGGGAGCGGCCACTGCACTCTAGTCTGGGTGACAGAGTGAGACTCCAACTCAAAAAAAAAAAAAAAGAGAGAGACAGTCGGGCTCAGTGGCTCAGCAGTAATATTACCCAGCACTTTGGGAGGCCAAGGCAAGTGGATTGCCTGAGCCTGAGGGTTCGAGAACAGCCTGGGCAACTTGACGAGACCTCGTCTCAACAATAAAATAAAAAATTAACCAGGTTTGGTAGCACGCGCCTGTAGTTCCAGCTACTTGGAAGACTGAGGTGGAAGGATCGTCGGAGCCTAGCAGATTGATGCTGGGGTGGTTGTGAGCTTGCCACCACACTTCAGTTGGGGCAATGGAGTGAGACTCCAACTCAAAAAAAAACAAAAAAAACTAGCCTGGGCAACATTGCAAGATCCTATCTCTAAAAATACTAACCATTCACTTAGCTCATAGTTCTACAGATCAGAAATTTAGGCTGTGAATTGTTCTATGGTATGGGAAGCTAATGGGAGAACATGAAGTAAGAACACAAACAATTACCAAAGGAAGCAAAATCTAGCACATAATCATACTGTAAAAAAGAAAATGCTCCAAAGCTCAGGAGGAAGGCTACTGCTCCCTGGACCAGCGAGGAAGTGTTCATGGAGGAGATGGTCTAAAGCTGGCTGAGGACACAGGGAGGGCTCTCATTGATGGCAACTGTGCAACGAGGGAACTTCAGCAGATGGCAAAAATCAGGGCCACACAAATGCCAGACCATTTGGAACCAGCAAACAGCCCATTTGGCTGACTTGTGAAGTGGCGAGCAAGAACAAAAGTGGATAAAGCTAAGAAAAGAGGGCCTTGAATGTCAAGCAAAAGAAGTACCAGGGGGAGGAGGGCAATGGTAGAAACAGCATGGACACAAGGCAGATTCCAGGAAGTCACCTTTTCTCTTGCCATAAAAACATGAGAACAGAGGATCTCCTTGAAGTTTATTTTCCCAAGACTTCCAGAGGTCTTATAAGTCCACAGTTCCTTTGACATACATATCTACACTTCATGCATATCCCAAGGGGAGCCAGAGAGGCCTGTGGAAGGAGCATGCCCAAGGTAGCACAGAATTGGTAGCAGATGGGGATCCAGTGATAGAGAACCTTAGGGTACATTTCTGCCCAGGCGCTAAGACACAGTGGTGACCATGGCAAAGTACTGCTCCTGAGAAGCTCAGAGGGTGGGGGAAGGCTGTGTCCAGATATCTTAAATCCAGGAATTCTTTTCTTTTACTTTTTTTTTTTTGAGTTGGAGTGTCACTCTGTCACCCAGACTGGAGTGCAGTGGCACACTCCCGGCCACTGCAGCCTCGACCTGCTGGG
>NW_007070912.1:14038-27241 GCF_000164805.1 Carlito syrichta | reverse complement strand
TTTTTTTTTTTTTTTTTTTTGAGTCGGAGTCTCACTCTTTTGCCCAGGCTGGAGTGCAGTGGTATACTCATGGCCACCTCAGCCTCAACCTGCTAGGCTTAGGCGATCCTTCCACCTCCGCCTTCCAAGTAGTTGGAACTACAGGCGTGCGCCACCATACCCAGCTAAATTTTTTTATTCATTGTAGAGACAAGGTCTCACCAAGTTGCCCAGGCTAGTCTCGAACACTTGGGCCCAGGCAACCCTCTCACCTCTGCCTCCCAAAGTGCTGGGATTACAGATGTGAGCCACCACGCCTGGCAAATCCAAAAATTCTTGCGTGAATAAACCAAGGAAATAAATTGACACTTGGGCTGTTGATGGGTCTCCTAGGATTGGGATTATGAACAAATTGGCAGGAGTCTGATTCCCTGGTGAGGCTGATGGAACAGCCACTCTGATCCTGCAGGGCCAACACCCACACTGGGGTCCTACGGTAACAGCCATGAGGACAGTACCCAATAGCCTTGCCCAAGCTGTGCAAAGAGCTTAGGGGAACCACAGAGCCAGGGCCAGGAAGAAAGGCCGTCTGCATCTCTACAAGCACAAGCTGCCTTAAGCCCTAAAATGTGACTCCTCACATGATCCAATTGTGACTTTGGCATCTGGGTAAGGCTCACAGCTCCCCCTTTCCCTAGGCTGCACATTTCACAGAGCAGCTCAGGGACACAGTCAGCGTGCTTCTGTGCTAGTACCTGTGTTGAGGGGCTTTCCCTTCCAGCACTGAGGATGGAGGAGGGAGAAAGGAGCCCCTTGCTATCCCAGGTAAGCCTTGCCCTGGGGTTGGAGATCTTCCCAGCCTGAAGTCTCATGGAGTTCTCCAGGCTGGGTTCTCACTCACCCTCCCACCCCAGTCCCACCCCTGCCTTGCTGCTAAGATTGGGATTGGGGACTTTTCTAATCAGCCACCACCCCCTGCCCCACACTACAGCTCTCTCAGCCCCATGCCGGCCTCTGGTTAAGGGGTCTGAAGAGGGTCTCCTTATGGGTCTGGGCGTAGCCTCTGGCTCAGGATGCAGGAGGGGGTGAAGGCAAATGTCCCTCTCAGTCGGTTGGGGACACCCCAGCTTCTGATGGCCTCCAATCTGGCCAACCTGGAACTGGCAGCCTGATCTTTTGCTTCTAGTGATTTGTTGGGGTCTAAGGAACTGAGAAGTAACTCTCCTCTCCTCTAAGTTCAGAATAAATGAACCATCCATGCAGGGTCAGACAGGCAGGCAATGAAGAGAAAGCTTCTTCCTGGTCAAACTGGGTTTCAATCAGATCCTTGCCTAGGCCCATGGCTATAGCTTCTTTTCTTTTCTTTTCTTTTCTTTTTTTTTTGAGTTGGAGTCTCACTCTGTTGCCCAGACTGGAGTGCAGTGGCCGCTCCCGGCCACCGCAGCCTCGACCTGCTGGGCTCTGGCGATCCTTCCGCCTCAGCCTTCCAGATAGCTGGAACTACAGGCGCGCGCTACCACACCCGGCTAATTTTTTGATTTGTTGTAGAGATGAGGTCTCACCAAGTTGCCCAGGCGGGTCTCGAACCCGCGGGCTCAGGCAATCCACTCACCTCAGCCTCCCAAGGCACGGGATTACAGGCTGAGCCACCGAGCCTGGCTAGCTATAGCTTCTTAACCCTCTCTCTAATCAAACTTTGTCACTGGCGGAACTGGGCTCCCGTGGGACTGCCCCCTCCCCTGAAAAGACCAGAAGTCCCTTCCCATCCTGACTGCTAAGCTAAGCACCTTACCAGAGGGGAAGATGGTCCCTCAGAAGGCCTTGTATCCTACAGATGGTCTCCCTGGGCTCCTGGCCACCCTTCTCCCTGCCCTGGGAACATGTCAGGCAAGACCCTGGCCTGCAGCAAGATCCAACATGATGTCCATACTCATTATGGGCTGTTGGTGGAATGACTGAACAGATTCCAGGACATTGGGACTGGTTTCTGAGGGAGAGACAGAAAAGGGGGCCATGTGGGTCAGCCCCTCTGCCTGGTGGACCTCCACTTCCTGGCTGGGTAGGAAACCCCCTCTGCAGGCATGAGTCCAAACAAATGTTATTTCAAACTCTGAGAAAACAGTCTCACCTGCCACATGTTCCCACTATGGGAGTCAGGAGCCCTGACCTGTGCAAATCACCCATCCATCGCACGGAATGGGGAGGGGCATACCCATTGGGTGCCTTGCTTAGTCTTCACCATGACCTTGCAGGGGTATGCATTACTCTGTTTTTTTTTTTGTTTTTGTTTTTTTTTTTTTTGAGTTGGAGTCTCACTCTGTCACCCAGACTGGAGTGCAGTGGCTGCTCCCAGCTGCCGCAGCTTCGACCTGCTGGGCTCTGGCGATCCTTCCGCCTGAGCCTTCCGAGTAGACGAAACTACAGGCACACGCTACCACGCCTGGCTAATTTTTTGATTTATTGTAGAGATGAGGTCTCGCCAAGTTGCCCAGGCGGGTCTCGAACCCGCAGGCTCAGGCAATCCACTCACCTCAGCCTCCCAAAGGCATGGGATTACAGGCTGAGCCACCGAGCCCGGCTTGCATTACTCTGTTCTAGAGGTTGGGGTCTACACAACAGTAGGTAGCAGAGCCAGGGCTCTCATTGTCTTTTCTGCTGACACCAAGCAGGATAGACCCAAAGGCTCCCTGCCCCTGGCTGTCCAGGTCTCTGAGCTCCCCTTCTGCCCTCCACCACTCAGCATCTTCCCATCCCTTGTGGGCTCTGCCACTCAGCTGTTCCCTGACCCCTTGCTGATAAGGTTGCATCCCTTTCTGATTGTCACAGAATCTAAACAAATAAGGTCTCACCTGTTCCCTCTGCAGGACACTGCAGGCCAGACGCTGCCCCTCTCCATGAACGGTTCATCCACCTCAAGCTGTCCAGATCCAGCACCCCAGGAGGACCAGGCAAAGGCCTGGGGCTGTGGCTGCTGTCCTCCTGGAGCCAAGTGTCAGGCCACCATGGGTGGCCCTTGGGGAGGCCCAGCTCCTTCCCTCCCCTCAGGGAGCAGCTGCATCAAGTATCTGATCTTCCTCTCCAACTTCCTCTTCTCCCTGCTGGCCCTTCTGGCCCTGGCGATTGGGCTCTGGGGCCTGGCTGTCAAGGGATCTCTGGGAAGTGACTGGGGGGCACCTCTACCTGTAGACCCCATGTTGGGGCTGACACTCGGGGGGCTGGCAGTTAGTGCAGTGAGCCTAGCTGGCTGCCTGGGTGCCCTCTGTGAGAACACCTGCCTACTGCATGGCTTCTCTGGGGGCATTCTTGCCTTCCTGGTACTTGAAGCT
Source organism: Carlito syrichta (assembly GCF_000164805.1). NCBI lineage: Eukaryota > Metazoa > Chordata > Mammalia > Primates > Tarsiidae > Carlito > Carlito syrichta. The sequence continues at coordinate 23,936 of NW_007070912.1, read as the reverse complement.
GTAGCAGGAGCCCTGGTGGTGGCCCTCTGGGGCCCACTGCAGGACAGCCTGGAGCACACCCTGCGTGTGGCCATCACCCACTACCAGGACGAACCGGACCTGCGTTTCCTCCTTGACCAAGTCCAGCTCGGGCTACGATGCTGTGGGGTGGTGTCCTATCAGGACTGGCAGCAGAACCTGTGAGTCTCAGAGCGGGCAAGGGATGGGTGTCAGCAGGGTCCCTAAGGCCACACACACTCAGGTGTGCATGCATACATACACACCCAAGTGTATACACACATATACACTTATACACATGCACATCCACATGTGTACACTTACCTGTACATACTGACACATCTCATATGCTCATAGATTTCATGTGTGCACTCACACCTATGCACTTGTGTGTATGTACCTATATGCACACTCACATGTTCCCATGTGCACACAAAAACACAGCCTCACACTCAAGCACACACTTTAACACAAATATGTTCACACATATACTCACACGTGTGCACATACACGAGGCGCAGGGGTGCGTACCTCCCCCTGTTCCATGGGTTCTAGGCCTGAATTGGGCCTCCTGGGTTGATCTCTGGACCCAGACCAGGTCTGCTGAGACCCCCAGCATAACTCTGCTCCCTCCAGCCAGGGCCAGGTGGATACACAAGGATCTCAGTGGAGAAGCTGAGCCAGCAGACTTAGAAAGTCACTTTATTTATTTGTTTATTTTGAGTTGGAGGTCTCACTCTATCACCCAGTCTGGAGTGCAGAGGCATGATTACAGCTCAAAGCGGTCTCAACCTGTTGAGTTCACATGACCCTTCTGCCTCAGCCTCCTGAATAGTAGGACTATAGGTGTGCACCACCACATCTGGATAAATTTTTTGTTTGTTTGTTTTTTTGAGTTGTAGTCTCACTCTGTTGCCCAGACTGGAATGCAGTGGCACGCTCCCGGCCACCGCAGCCTCTACCTGCTGGGCTCCAGTGATCCTTCCCCCTCAACCTACCAAATAGCTGGAACTATAGGTGCGCGCTACCATGTCTGGCTAATTTTTGATTTATTGTAGACACGAGGTCTTGCCAAGTTGCCCAGGCTGGTCTCAAACCCGCGGGCTCAGGCAATGCACTTGCCTCAGCCTCCCAAAGTGCTGGGATTACAGGCTGAGCCACCAAGCCCAGCCTAAATTTTTGATTTTTTTTTTTTTGAGTTGGGGTCTCACTCTGTCGCCCAGACTGGAGTGCAGTGGCCGCTCCCAGCCACCACAACCTCGACCTGCTGGGCTCCAGTGATCCTTCTGCCTCAGCCTTCTGAGTAGCCGGAATTACAGGCACGTGCTACCATGCCCGCTGATTTTTTTTGATTTATTGTAGAGATGAGGTCTCGCCAAGTTGCCCAGGCGGGTCTCGAACCCACGGGCTCAGGCAATCCACTCACCTCAGCCTCCCAAAGGCGCGGGATTACAGGCTGAGCCATTTGATTTTTTTTTTTGTAGAGACGAGGGTTCATTATGTTGCCTATGCTGGTCTTGAACTCCTGGGCTCAAGCAATCTCTTGCCTTGGTCTCCCAAAGTGCTGGGATTAGAGGTGTGAGCCACTGCACCTGGCTGAAAGCCACTTTTTTTTTTTTTTGAGTTGGAGTTTCAGTCCTTCACCCAGTCTGGGGTGCAGTGGCATGAATGCTCACGGCCACCCCAGCATCAACCTTCTGGCTCCAGGGATCCTTCTGCCTCAGCCTTCCAAGTAGCAGGAACTACAGACATGCACTACCATGCCCAGGTATTTTTTATTTTATTGTAGAGACAAGGTCTCACCAAGTTGCCTGGTCTTGAACCCTCGGGCTCAGGCAATTCACTCACCTCAGCCTCCTAAAATGCTGGGATTACAGGTTGAGCCACCGAGCCTGGCCCACTTTAAAAAAAAAATCATATAAGACATCCCAATGACAAATGAAAATAACTTTTGGGGCCCGGGCATGGTGGCTCAAGTCTGTAATCCCAGCACTTTGGGAGGCTGAGGAGAGAAGATTGCCTGAGCTTGCGAGTTCAAGACCGGCCTGGGCAACATGGTGGGACTTCATCTCTACAATAAATCAAAAAAATAGTTGGGCGTGGTGCCGTGTGCCTGTAGTTCCAGCTACTTGGAAGGCTGAGTCAGAAGGAAGCATGCCACTGCACTCTAGCCTAGGCAACGGAGTGAGACTCCAACTAAGAAAAAATACTAACTTTTGGGTTAATTCAAGACATCACTCTGGATTACAACTACACAATTTTCCCTCCACTGTGTGTGTGTGGTGTGTGTTTGTGTGATTAACTGTTGTCTATTTAGGAATAGAATGCAGTATTTGTTTATGTTTTGCTCGAGGCTATCTGTTGTTTTGTCAATTATCTCCAATGCATGGGCACCCAGAGCAGCACCTGCTCTCCATGTGACACCCAGGACACACAACATGTGCTCCCTCCTATGAGAATTCTTGGTGTGTGTCAGGGCAAGTAACCACAAGATATGAAGTCATAGGAGACCCTAAACACTGACCATCTTTTTTTTTTTTTTTTTTTTTTAGTTGGAGTCTCACTCTGTCACCCAGACTGGAGTGCAGTGGCAGCTCCCGGCCACCGCAGCCTCGACCTGCTGGGCTCCGGCGATCCTTCCGCCTCAGCCTTCCAAGTAGCCGGAATTACAGGCATGCGCTACCACGCCCGGCTGATTTTTTTATTTATTGTAGAGATGAGGTCTCGCTGCCCAGGCGGGTCTCAAACCCACGGGCTCAGGCAATCCACTCACCTCAGCCTCCCAAAGGCGCGGGATTACAGGCTGAACCACCGAGCCCAGCTAACACTGACCATCTTTACCAACAGTTGCTAACATGTGCAGTGTCCTCCTATGCACCAGGCACTCCGCAAAGCAACATATGGGTGCTTGTCGGCCACATACGACTTTGGGTTGCTGGCAGTCCACTGAGGTATTGTGATGCTACCTCTCCTGCCAGCCGCAAGCCCCTGCCCTGCCTCAGTGGAGGCACACTCTCTGAGTAGTTGAGACAGTGCCTGTGAGGGAGGGTATGGGGACAAGCCTGAGGGTCTGTGGGGCAGGGTCCAGAGAGACCATGTCCAGACCCACAGAGAATGGGTCTGTGTACAGGGCCCTGGACGTCAATTGAAGGCCAAAGACACCCAGGGGCTGCCTGTCTGATGCAGCCCACTGTCTCTAGACACCCTGGGAGCTCCTTCTGTCATCGCCCAGTACTGCCTCACACGCCCTTGCTCTTCTCTATATGACCCACAGACCATTCCAGAAGCCTCTGCCAAAGCTCAATCCACCTTCTCCCTCTCAAAGGAACTGAGCAGCATGTACTGAGTGTGATCTTCTGACTTCCACTCCATCTCAAATGCTTGTCTCCCCTTCAACCATCTTACTAAATATCTTCCTTCTAGCCATGACAGCTACTACAACTGCCTGCTAGTGCAGAGGGCCGTCATGTAAAGGAATAAATTACAGAAAGCTGGGTATTGTGTGTGTGTGTGTGTGTGTGTGTGTGTGTGTGTGTGTGTGTGTCTGTATGCATGTATGCATACTTGCATGCCTGTGTGTGCCTGTGCATGTGTGACCTTGGAAGTGTGAAGATGGGAAGGAGACACGACTCAACTCTGTTCCCAGAAGAGCAGGCCCTCCCCTCCAGAACTGATACCTTCGTGTGCTCCTGCAGGTACTTCAACTGTAGCTCTCCTGGTGTGCAGGCCTGCAGCCTTCCTGCCTCCTGCTGCATCGACCCCCGGGAAGATGGAGCCTCTGTCAATGACCAGTGCGGCTTTGGGGCCTTGGGCCTGGATGTGGACGCAGCTCAGAGAGTGGTGTACCTGGAGGGCTGCGGTCCCCCACTCCGACGGTGGCTGCATGGGAATATCTCGGCCGTGGGCGTCTATGTGATCTTGGTCGTGGTGGTGCAGGGGGTGGAGCTCCTGCTGGCTGCCCAGCTGGTTAGGGCCCTAGTCGCGCGCAAGGACTCAGTGGAGGACCCTGGAGCGGACGGGGAGAGTGGTGCCCTCCCCCGGATCCCCGAACCGGACGCTCGGACCTCTGCTAAACTCATTCAGGGCTGACCGTGCTGCTTTTCTGAGCCTGGCAGGTGAGAGGAAAGGCTGGGGCCCCAGGCTGGGGTCCGAGGCTGTAGGCTTCTTCTCCCCCAGGGACAGTCTCAGAGGATCTCAGACACCCGAGCCTCTTCTACCCACTGTGACACCAGCTCCCCAGGGTTCCCTGTCCCCGAGGATCTGGCTAGAACGGACTCCTTGGGCTATTGCCTGATTTCTGTCTGGCTTCCGTCGGGCAGACTGGAAGACCACACACGAGGTGGGGTGGAGGAACTCCTGATGTGGAACCTTGTCCACGAGTCCCACCCTCGAGCCCAAGCCCCTCCTTGTAGCCCCAACCTCTAACCCCAGCCTCAGAGTTCCCACCTCCTTGCCATCCCTGACATTCGCTCTTCTGGGGCTGCTCCCTTTCTTGTCTTGCGGTGGTTGAGTCAGGTCCAGGCCTCCCCTCATCCCCCCAACCCCCACCCCGAGAACTTTTCTGGGGAGAGAGTAAATATTTTGTTGAGGTTATCATTTCTACAGTAAACACACCAATCTTCAGCGGGCACTGTGAGGAATTCTTACCCATCTAGAGATTATGGAACCACCAGGTCAAGATGGAGGAGTTCCAGCCCACAGGCTTTCTGTCCTTAAGGTTAGCCCTGCTCTGGCCCGAAGCCAGGGCCAGTGTTGCCTCTTTCTGACTTTCGCAGCATGGAATCCTAAAGGGCCCTCCAGAGTCAGATCTGGTGGCTGCTGTGTGAATGGCTACTGGTCCATATGGATGTGGACGGGGCTAGTGTGAATCCCTGGCTTCTCGGACAGTTTGCACAGGTCTTACTTTTCCCTGGGTGTGGTGTCACAAGTGAGATCCTAAGTCATAGGTGGGCACACACCCAGCTCTAAGGACAGGCTGGCTGGGCACTCTGGGTGAGTTATCTATCTCTCTAGATTCTCACCTGTGAGGTGGGAGTAAGAACTCCTTTCTTGTGGCATGTGATGGTTGGGCTTTGTCCAGTCCCACCTTCTCAGCAAGGCCTGCTCCAGCCACCTGCATGCTTCACTGACTATGGCCCATAGGTGTGTGGCAGTGTATGTCTCAGGGCCACCAGCAAGTTTCCATGAGAGTGTGATCCCATGGGCTGTCTTTCCTTTCAACATGGTCAGCCCTCTGGCCCCACACCCACCACCTGCACTTATGCCCATGTGCCTCTGCTGACGAGGCCCTCACCTGCAGCCCTACTCCCCCAAAACATGTCCCAGCTGAGCAAGGGCATGCTAATTTTATTTTGAAACAGGGACAGCAAGGGTGGACCGTCTTGAAAAGGATGACCCCACTGTTGTGATGGGTATGAAGGTCTCATCCACTCACAATATGCCCCAGGACTCATGCTACCCACCACTTCCAATTCAGGTGCACCCAATTGGAAAGGGCTGCAGGGAAGGGGAGCTAGCTTCTTTTCACCAGATGGGCAGGACAAGGGACTGGGAAATGGAGGACACTCCTGGGGGACCCTGCTCTGGCCTTCTAGCCATGAGGAGGAGATAGTCTGGGGTCCACCTCCTTTTCTCCTCGGGTAACTCTCTCTAAGGGCAGACCTCAGGGGGTGAACCAGTGTCTCTGGAAATTGAGCAGGGCCTGGCCAGCCCCCAAGGGGGCATCCTGGTAGAAGGTGGTGGGCTCTTGGGACTGGTGTCTGGAGAGGCCTGAGGTCAATGCCCCACCCTGGTATCTAGGTGTGATCTGGGCTGTGGGGAGGTCTCTTCTGCAGGAATCCTGAGCAGGGTTCAAAGTGCAGCAAGTAGTAGCAGGGAGGGTCTTGGGACCTTGGGCAATGTATGGCGCTAGATGATGCCATATTGGGCCAGCTCGTGCAGCTCCAGGTGGTTGAAGGCCTCCCAAGGGCAGATGACAGTGATGTCTACAAGAGAAAGGAGCCCTGGGTCAGAGAGGATCTTGTGGTCTGTGGGGCCGCATCCCCTGTGGCCCTGTTTTCCACACCCTGAATGGAGACCCAGATGTGCTGAGGGTGGGAGTACAGATCCTGGCATGCAGCCCTCCTCCCAGGACACACCAGCTGTGCAGGAGGGGAGGGGTACAGCAGGCCCAAGAGAGGGACCATAGGAGGGTGAGCCTTGCTGAAAGAGGAGGGGCAGTCAGGGGTGCTGTTCTTTCCCAGACCTCTCCCTCACCTGGTGAACATGTCCCAAATGAGAACAACCCCACCCAGTGGATCTGAAGCTCAGTGTCTGGGGAAGAAGTGAGTTGTGGCAGACTTGGGGGGCCTAAGTAAAAAGCAGGGGAGGTGGGGGCCATGGGGGATTTAGGGGCTGCAGGGGGCTCTGGATATGCCTGGAGGAACCTGGGCAAACCCCTGGGTTGGTATTAGCAGCAACCATACCTGTTCCCAGGCCTTCCATTCCAGGAATGTCGTCCCCAAACCTGCAAAGACAGAGCTGTCAGGGAGGTGGCTGCGTCTAGCCCTGGCTCAGTCAGCCAGAGGCTTGAAGACAGGACTCAGCCCTCCTAGGAGACAAGGCTCCTGGGTGAAGATCCAATGGGCAGAGACCCACCTCCTCCTCAGCCTCCCACTGCCAGGTGGGCCTGAGGGGGCTTCCTTCTCAGGCACAGGGCGAGTCTGCTGCCCAGAACATCATGGGGCTGAGGACCAAGAACAGTGCATGGCCCAGTGTACGTGGACAGCCTATGGAGGAATATAGGGGTGCGGGTGCCAGTGCATACCTTTGAGTGTAAGTTTGTGAGAGGGTGGTGTTTCTGTGACTGTGCCTCTGTGTGTACATGTGGGGTGTGAGTGTGTTGGGTATGCACACACATGTGAATGCAGGGTGTGTGAGGACTCATCAGTGGTATGGTGTGGTTGAGTCTCTGGGTAGGAGTGGGTGTGTTTTCCAGCTGTGATTGGCAGCAGCATCTGGAGTGGGTGACAGGGACCCCCAGTTCCTCTCCCCTCAATCCTCCCTCAGGCCCTCAGGAATTGCCTTGCCTACCCCTAGTTATGAGGATGGGGCAACCTTCAGTCAGAAAGTGGCCCAAGCCTCTCCCTGACACTTCCTGGGCAACCTGGGGGTGGCCCCTGCCCTCTCCCTTTCAGGGGCCCCCTCCCCCAGCTCTACTTACCCTTGGACGCCTTTCTTGGGGGGCTTGCTCTTGAACTGCCTGGTTTGTCGCTGCTTAAATTTGGGGGGCCCTTTCCTTGGGGTGACAGGTCCTCCAAACACCCTGGTGGCTGACCGGAAATCGGACTTGGGTGGCTCCAGGTTCATGGTGAGGCTGGCCGAGACACTGTGGCAACCTTGGCTTCTGGACTCCCTCCTGCTGCGGCTGGGGGCAGACCAGGCCAAGGTTCTAGTCAACCCAATAGAGCAGAGGAGCCCAGACTTGAGACCCCACTTGGCGCTCCCCACTACCTGGCCCTGTCTTCCTGGTGGATGCTCCTCCCCACCACTGGCCACACACAGTTCAGGCTTGCCTGTGTCCCTGGCCCCCTCACCCATACATGCAATCCACACCAAGCCCATCCTCCTAACCCTCAATATGTCCAAAATGTGGACTTCTGTCACCAACCCTTGCAGGTGCCCCCAATGACCCCTGATACCTGCCTGCCCTCCCACCCCTCCCCCTGTGTTCGCCACCCAAAGATAGCATGATTGGAGTCTGAATCCATCTGGTCCCTCTGTTGAAAGCCCTCTGAGCCTCCTGCTGGGACTGGGATGAGATCCAAGTGAGCCCCTCCTCTGTGCCATCAGCCTGCCTCTGACTTTCCCTGCCGACCATCAGTCCCAGGCCTCCTCCCCCTCCAGGTCCCCTCTCAGGGAGGCCTTCCCTCACTCTAACCCCCAACCCTGAGGTCACTCTGTATCCCCAGGCCCTAATTTACTTCTTCATGTCACATGTTAGCCTACATTCCTGGTTTATCCATGTGCTCGTGTGAGTGCATTTGCTTTTCTTATTGATGTGCTTGTTGTCTGTCCTTTGGGTTGGGACAATGTCAGTACCAAGGATCCACCCGTTCATGGAGCACCCCGGAGCCTCTCAGTGCCATGCCAGGTGCCCGGCAGTGCCATGAAGTGGGGGGCAGGGTACCCAGGCAGGGACTCTTGGGTAAGAGGTCTGTCTTGAAATGAGACGCACTGCTGAACTGTGTAACCCTCACTCTCCTGACTTCATTACACAGAGAGACAAGCCGAGACTCAGAGAGCAGGGAGGGTGCTCAGTGTGTGTCTTCCCTCTGCTGGATGAGTCCCCAGGCCCTCGCTGTTCCTGATCCTGCTCTGGGAGCAGAGTCACCTGCCTGGCGTGGGTGTGGTCGAGCGGGCCTTTCAGTTACTCTGAATGAAGCCAGTGTCCTTGGACCTCCTGCCTGGTGACCTGTCTTTATCCTTTCCCCAGATAGTCTAAGCCCCAGTGACCTGGGCCAAGGGCAGCTCAGCTTCCTTTAAGCCTATTAGCTCCAAAAGGAGACTCCTAATCACCCATGGGGGCTGCTGCAAGCCCCACATGCTGCCAGAAGGTTCTGAGACTAAGCACATGACATGGACAGGAGGGGCTACCTTCCCCCCTCACCTGCACTGGATGCCCCAGGGACAACCTCTTGGGGTCCTCTCTTCCTTGTCCCTGGTCTTGAGAGCTGAAATGCCTGATTCCAGCCTTGAGTTACTACTGGAGCTGTTTACTAGAGCATCAGGTCTCAGGCCTGGGACCACAAGGACAGAAGGCTCCATTTTGAGGAGGAAGGCTCTGCAGTGGGTGCTGGGGCACCTGGGATTGGGGTGGACCCTGCCATGCTGCCTTCCTTCCCTAAGATTCAGCCTCTGTCACTGGGACCAGCACCAGCCTGGGAGAATCCAGGGCTCAGGAGCCCAGTGGTTCTAGCGGCTCAGACCCCACAGCACCCAACCCTCACCCCCTCACATCCCAGATGGTACAGGCCAGCCTGACTGCTTCTGCAGCCCCAAGACATGGACCATCCTGGGCAGCCCTGGCTCTTGATGGAGCTCCAGTCATCAGATGTTGTCCATGTGGAAACCTCTGCCTGAGGTGCCCTGGTCCCGGCCAGTCTGAGACTGGTGCCCACTTGGGCCAGCTGAGTGCATGTGGCCTGAGGTTCTCAGACCATTGCTAGCCTTGGAGATGGCAGCACCACCCACCAGTTAACATGGGGGGGACAGAGAAGGTGGTTGGCTAGGCATCTTCTCTGACAATAGGGTGGTGGGTGGGCTTCTGCAGACCCAGACCTTGGCCATGGTGCTAAAAGCCTGTAGCCTCCCCACCCCCTGGGTGGATGGGCAGATAGATGCTCGCTAGCACACCTGGGGACATGGCTGCCAGGAAAGACGAGTCGGTCACACTCACCAAGTGCTGAGCAGGTCTCACAGGGCCATGGGTGTAGTAGCTGGAGCTTCCTCAGCAGGACAGCAGCCTAGGCATTTATCCTGCTGCTGAGTGAGCTGATTAGGAATCTCCTCTCTGATGCCACACTAATGAGATTGTTGGGCCCTGAGGGAGGGCACCACCCCTGAGGATTCTGGGGGTGGGGAGCGAGGGGGGGCTGAGGTGCCATTAAGGGCATGAAAGAAGGACACTCGGCAGATGGGGCTGGGACAGGGAAGCGTGATTCTGTGACCCTTCTTCCAAACCAAGAGACATGGTGGTGTCTGCTTACTGTCTTCAGCCTCTGCTCCCTTTCAGTCCTGCCCTCTGAAGAACCTACCTTTGTGGTGCCAAACTCCTGTGCAACCTGGTCCTTATTCACTTCTTTGGCCTCACCTTTCACCCCCCTCTTGCTCTCTGTGCTCCAGTGAGCCCCTCCAGCCCCAG
>NW_007070912.1:1425-14007 GCF_000164805.1 Carlito syrichta | reverse complement strand
TTCCCTCCAGCCCCAGGGCCTTTGCGCCTGCTGCTCCTTCTGTGTGGTGCATTCCCTGTATTCCTCCCCTTTCCCCAGGCTCCCTCCTCTTGGGCCTTCAGAGCTCTACCTAGTGTCCCTTCTTAGGGAAACCCCCCAGGCTAGACCAGAATGCCTATTCTATAGGAACTCTTGGCAGCTGAAAATTTCCTTCATCACACTTATCATGTTTGTATATTTAGATAATTGTTGTGTTAACCTCTGTCTTCCACACTGGAGTGGGATGGATGGATGGATTTCTACCAGGTCCTGGTGTCCAGGCCATGTATGTATCACAGATGCTTGATACACACCTGTGGAACGAATGCATGAAGACAAGATCTGCACTAATGTGGTGGTGTCTGCAGACATTGCTGGCTCCCTTGACCATCAGATCTTTTTTTTTTGAGTTGGAGTCTCACTCCGTCGCCTAGGTTCTAGGTTGGAGTGCAGTGGAACGCCCACTGCCACCCGTGTCGACCCGCTAGGCTCAGGTAATCCTTCAGTCTCAGCCTGCCAAGTAGCCGGAACTATAGGCACATGCTACCACATCCAGCTTATTTTTTTGATTTATTGTAATCACAAGGTCTTGCCAAGTTGCTCGTGCTAGTCTCGAACCCATGGGCTCAGGCAAGTATAAAATATTTAAGACTTTCTATATACATATTTTTGTGAAAAATATGGAAAACTTCTTCCTATGTCTCTATAAAATAAATCACCTCTATGTGGCCCCCCACTTCAGGGGTCCTTGGTGCATGCCACACTCCACTGTGCTGCTGTGTAACAGGGAAAATCTCTGTCTGGACCATATCTTAATCTGTACGGGATGGGGTTAAACTCAATGTTTTCTGAGAGTCTGGAATCTAATAGAAACTTGTCATATCTGCATAATGAACATCTGTATACCTAACCCTGAATTGTACCCAATACCTTTAAAATTAAAAAAATTAAGAGGAAAAAAGTAACATTAAATAAAAAAAAAAAACTTGTCACTATAATCATGTTTCTCTGAACCCAGATAAAACTCTGAATGCTTCTGGATGACATGCATTAGCTGTGCAAAATGACAGCCCAAACCAGTGGGTGTCTTGTTACCTATTAGTAAGGCACCACATTTGTGGTTTCACGATTTGAGTCTATTGTCCACAGATTTCTATCTCTATGTGAAAAGCTGGCTTTATGTAGGCCCCTACCTGGGAAGAGCTTGTTTATCAGCTCAAATCCCACCACGAATCCCATTACAATCCTAGCTTTTCTCTTAGGTTAGGAGATAAACTAAGTATAAATGTACTGTAGCCTTGCCCAGGACACTGGTAACCAGAGCTTGGAATTGCTGGGGTAGGAAATTGTCCATGGAATATGGCAAGCGGGAGATGGGGGGTGGGCACTGAGGACCCTAAGATGAAGTCCTACCCTAGGTCGATGGTTCAGTGGCCAAGATTACAGCTAAGGACCAGGATGGTGCTGGACACTGGTTCTGGGCTAATGCCTAAGGCCTGCTGGTCCTTCCATCCCAGCCAGGTGCCTTGAGAGTCGTGGCTAAGCAGTTTGGAAGGACTGGTTCCAAGTAGTGCTCAGGCCTCTGAGGGCTGATCTACAACCTCTACCAGGCTCGCAAAAGGGACATCCCCCAAGGACCCTGATAAATTGATGGCAGCAGGATGGATGGGTACTTCCCAGGGTGTCTGCAGGCTTCCATGCCTGCCAAGGGTTCTGTTACAGCAACTGTGTGAAATCAGATGGCTCCCTCTCTCTGATGCATACTGACAATGACCAGGGCTGATCTTGGTCAGGATTTGTGGGGTGCTGGGACCTGTCCTGGAGGGGAACTCCCAGAATCACGGTCACGTGAATGTTCCAGGAAATGGGGTCCTATTTTATCATTACAGGTTGGTGAGGATTACAGGGGCTCAGTGGCTGTACAATGCCAACCTGTACCGGCTTTTCTTGAAGAGGCAACACAGGCCTTACAGATAACACAAAAGACTCCCGTTAGGCTAAAGCAGTGGCCATTCTGGTTGGTGGATGTGCTGCCAGAAAAATAACAAAAAACAAAACCAAAAACCTCCTGTTTAACCACAACAGAGAATTTATTTTTTCTCAGGTAAAGTTAATAAATAACTCCTCCTATACCTGTTGGATACAACAAGCCTGTAAAAGGGATATGAATAAAAGAGGCCTCCTATGTTGCTTCTCGAGTAGGGCAAGGCAGGAGTCTCTGTTCAGGGAGGGTGTCCTGGCCTGGCCAGCTCATCCTTCAGGCCTTGTGCGGAGCCGGATCTCCATCCTGAGAAAGGCCTTGAGGTTCTCATCAGCCACGTGCTCCTCTAGGGTGGCCAGGGCACGCTCCCCACCATCCTGGTAATGCTGCAGCAGTGTGTCTGTGTACTCCACCCACACGCAGTTGGGGCAGCCACTCATGCAGCAGTTTGTGGGGGGCTGGAGCTCAGGTGGCAGAGGGTACTGGGGTTCTGAGGGGCTCCTGCTGGACACAGAGGCCTTGGGCTGTCCGGTGCTGTTTGCACCTGCTTGGGAGTCCAACTCCATGTGGTCTGTCCCAAACTCTCTGCAGCCATCAGTGGCTTGTGCTTGAGGAAGTTGCCTGTGAAGAATGCTGCTGGTTCCAGGAAGCCTCTGGCAGCAATCCCAGCTGGAGAGCCAGCATGCCCCCTAAGGATGTAGATAAACATGACTCTCCAGGAAGCTGGCAAGGTCTTGCTTACCCCCAGTTTTTGAGAAATCTCAGTCCTCCTATCACTGGACAGGTAGCTCCATGTCCTTCTCAGCCTCTCTACTTCCTGCGTGACTTTAGACAAACTTATTTTACCTCTCTAGACTCAGTTTCCCCATCTGTAAGATGGATGGTGTAAATACAACATGGTATGACTCACAAGAAGTGCTGAGTTTTCAGGCTGGCACTGGATGTGCCCTTCAGCAAACGGTGGGAGGTTGGCCTCCCCAGCTAAGATGACTACTGTGTGGACAGGAAAGGGGGAGGTAGATCCCTGTGACATCCTGGCCAGTAGTCACCTCTACCAGTACAGCCAAGTCCTTCCCCTCTCCTCTGATAGATCATACTGACTAATCGCATCACCCTTTATCCCATGTTCCCTGTCACATGAGAAGCCCAGGCCTCTCAGGCCATCCCATCTTCAGACTCTAATCCTCCAAATGGCTGTGTGGGCAGCCTTCCTTCCACCCCTGCTGTTTGTTTATGTCTTTTTTTTTTTGAGTTGGAGTCTCTCTGTCACCCATGCTGGAGTGCAGTGGCACGCTCACAGTCACTGCAGGCTCAACCTACTGGACTCAGGCGATCCATCTGCCTCAGTCTTCCAAGTAGCTGGAAACACAGGCATGTGCCACCACGCCCATTAATTTTTTGATTTACTGTAGAGATGAGGTCTTGCCAAGTTGCCCAGGCTGGTGTCGAACCCCTGGGATCAGGCAATCCTCTTGCCTCTGCCTCCCAAAGTGCTGAGATTACAGGCATGAGCCACTGTGCCCAGTTTTGTTTGTTTGTTTGTTTGTTTGTTTTTGTTTTTTGAGTTGGAGTCTCACTCTGTCGCCCAGACTGGAGTGCAGTGGCCGCTCCCGGCCACTGCAGCCTCGACCTGCTGGGCTCCGGCGATCCTTCCGCCTCAGCCTTCCAAGTAGCCGGAATTATAGGCATGTGCTACCACGCCCGGCTGATTTTTTGATTTATTGTAGAGATGAGGTCTCACTGCCCAGGCAGGTCTTGAACCCGTGGGCTCAGGCAATCCACTCACCTCAGCCTCCCAAAGGCATGGGATTACAGGCTGAGCCACCGAGCCTGGCTTCAGTTTTTTTTGTTTTGTTTTGTTTTGTTTTGTTTTGAGTTGGAGTTTCACTCCGTTGCCCAGACTGGAGTGCAGTGGCCGCTCCCGGCCACCGCAGCGTCCACCCGCTGGGCTCCGGTGATCCTTCTGCCTTAGCCTTCCAGGTAGCCGGAATTACAGGCGCGCGCTACCACGCCCGGCTGAATTTTGATTTATCGTCGAGATGAGGTCTCGCCAAGTTGCCCAGGTGGGTCTCGAACCCGCGGGCTCAGGCAATCCACTCACCTCAGTCTCCCAAAGGCACGGCATTACAGGCTGAGCCACCAAGCCCAGCTTGTTTTGTTTTTTTAATTTAGAGACAGGAGTCCGTCTCTGTTACCCAGGCTAAGGCAGTGGCACGATCATGGCTCACTGCAGCCTGGAACTCCTGGGTTCAAGCGCTCCTCTGCCTCAGCCTCCCAAAGTTCAAAGTGCTGGCATTACAGGCTTGAGCCTTCGTGCCCGGCTTCCCGTGCTCTATTAACCCTATCATCACGGACCGACACACTACACACGTCACATATTTATCTAATTCTTCCTGTGAGGAGCATTAGTTCCTTGTTCACTGCCAATCCCCAAAGCCTGGCAAAACTCGCACACAACAGGCACTCAATAGATACTGCCGGATGAGAACGTGCTCATTCACCCAGGGCTGTTACCACCAGGGGCTAAATGGCCCTTCCACATATTTGGGTTCGGGGGCATGGAGGGCGCAGGAGAGACAAGCGGGGGGAAGGCCTGCCTGCGGCGGCCTGCACACGATCCTCTCGGCCCCGTCTGCACGTGAACGGCAGACAGGTCAGGGCTTCTCCCGGGAAGCCACGCCGGCCCTCGGACCGAGGGCTCTCGGACGTACCCCGAGCAGGGGCCGCGCGGCCGGTACCGAGGCGTCCCGCGGCCGCCGACCTCCGGCCCTGCCCCGCCCCAGCCGGGATACTTGCCGAGCCGCGGGCCCTGACAGCCAGCGCCCGACCGCTCCAGCATAAGCTCCTTAGCAGCATCGCTCGCGGGCCTGGTCTTGAAATCCACCCCGGCCGTGAGAGCCGGCCGCCTTAGACGACCCGGACCCGTCAGGCTGCCGCTCTGCTCCGAGAGCAGGGGAATGGGCGCAGGAAGCGGAAGTGGCGCTAGTGGGGGCGGAAGTGGCTTCACTTCACTTGGGAAGCAACCGTGTGGAGATGGAGGGAGGTGGGCGCAGATCGGTGACACCCGCGGGGGTTGCTGCTGACCCTGGGAGCTTCCGACGACCGCAGGCGCGATGGCGGCGGCGACAGCAGCAGCAGCAACAGAAGAAGAAGCTGCTGCCCCGGGGGAAGCAGCCCTCAGCCCCGCAGCCGGGGCAGCGCAGGTGGGTACCCTCCCTGGCGAGTCTGCCGCCTTTCCCGGAGGAGGGGACGCCTTGGAGGCTCTACCCTGGACCCCCTCTAGGGAGCGTCCCCACATACACCCCAGGACGGGCTATTCCCTTCCTCTGCCTGTGGCCGTGGCCCACTCTCCTCGAAGATCGGTTGAATGAGTGGAGGCGTGAGTCTCTCGTTTTGCATTTGCCGCGTCCCAGGTGTCCCATCTTTGCCATTCCGGATGAGGTCAGGGAGTGACATGCCTTCCTCGATTTTTGGAGTGCCTTTCGCCCTCGCATCCTATGAGAAAGCAGCCTGAACACCAGCTAGAGTCTAGGTGATAAGGGAAATGAGACAGAGTAAAGGTCCCGACTTGCGGTCCCTTGACTGACTCGCGCCACAGCAGCCAGACGTGGCCCTTAAGTTTCTTCTTCCACACCCAGCTTCCCTGATTCTGCTTTATGCTTTACATGGGACGGGTGTCACTCCTATGTTTTCCTAATCAGCAAAGAAAAGAAGAAAGTAAATTGCAAGCCCAAGAACCAGGACGAACAGGAAATCCCTTTCCGACTCCGAGAGATTATGAAGAGCCGCCAGGAGATGAAAAACCTGACCAGTAACAAGAAGAGGAAGAAAGAGGGTATGTGCAGGCCCATACTAGGCAGCAATAGGCTTTATGTATCAGAATCTCCCCAATTGCCCAAATTTCCAGGGCATTTCAGGCAGAGAAAATATGCCAAGACCCAGTGCCATGAGGGTGCAGGAGCATGGGAAGGCCATGAGTGGCCAGGGCCAAAGCAGTAGCTGGTGGCTGGGAGTGCTGTGCTCCCAGGGGAAGCTTGGAAGGAGCCTGTGGGGCCGGGTGGGGAGGAGCTGTTCATGGGGCCTCAGGGGCCATAATGAATTGGCTCCCCCCACTCCCCCAAGAGTAATGGAGATCCATCAGAAGTTTTAAGCAGGGAATGTGTGGTTTAGATTTACTCTGAGAAAAACAGATTACCAAGTAATGATGGAGTGAAAGTGGACCCAATGGGGCCAGCGAAGCTATTGCCAGTGAGAAGTGATGCTTCCTTGGATGAGAGCATGGAAGCCATGGCAGAGAGAAGTGGGTGGTATCAGGAACTGAAGAAGGAAAATTGATCACACCCCTCTGGGAAGCTTGCTTTTTTCCCCCTCTGCCCAATCTGGGTAGTATGCTCACCTGTTGATCTCTGCCACCCAGAGGTAACACTCTGGGCATATTGGGAAATGGTGTCCACTGTGTTCATATTTTGTGTATATACACATTTGTTTTTCCAAATGTAGGACTGATTTTACAGCAATGCTGTATTAAAATTTGTGTGTGAACCATATGCTTTTTGTTGGGGGGCTATATGGCTTCCAAAGGGATGGTGAAATGAATAGGTGAGGAAGGGAAGGGGTAGTCTTTTATTTTGAGTTGGACTCTCACTCTGTCACCCAAGCTGGAGTGCAGTGGCATGCTCATGGTTTGTGCAGCCTCGACCTGCTGGGCTCAGGTGATCCTTCCACCTCAGCCTTCCAAGTAGCCAGAACTACAGACGTGCGCCACTACACCCAGCTAATTTTTGATTTATTGTAGAGACAAGGTCTTGCCATGTTGTCTAGGCTGGTCTTGAATCTGCAGACTCAGGCAATCTTCTCGCCTCCACTTTCCAAAGTGCTGGGAATATAGGCATGAACCACCACGCCCGGTGGAAGAGTAGTCTTTATATGACCTTCCCAAGAGAAATAATATGCATATTTTCACATACTTATGATTTAAAACCTAGACCATCATTCTTTACTCATTTTGCGTCTTGCATTCTCATTTATAGTAAATCACCTAGGTCTTTCCGCATTTTTTTTTGGAGTTGGAGTCTCACTGTTGCCCAGGCTAGAGTACAGTGGCAAATCACGGCCACCGCAGCCTCAACCTGCTGGGCTCAGGCGATCCTTCTGTCTCAGTCTTCCAAGTAGCTAGAACTACAGGTGTGTGCTACCACGCCCAGTTAATTTTTTGATTTTATTGTAGAGACGAAGTCTCACTGTGTTGCCCAAGCTGGTCTCGAACCCTAGGTTCAGGCAATCCTCTGCCTCAGCCTCCCAAAGTGCTAGGATTACAGGCATGAGCCACCGCACCTGACTCCACATTTCCATGTGTAGCTCTATCAGACTTCCTTTGACAGCTGTGCAGTGAAGTCTGGATGAACAGAGAAGTATCCATTCCACCAGTCACCTTCTGATGGCATATAGGTGGCTTCTGGTTTCCTTTTTCAACTGAGCTGTGGTGGACATCTTTGACATATTCCAGTGGGCTGTGGGAATCACATCCTTAGGAATGTCCTACGCTGGACATTTTAGATCCTCTTTAGCGACTGTAGTGGGGCTGCTTTCTGGTGAGCCTGGTCTTCTCTTCACAGGGCCTTGGGAGGGGAAATGAGCATGGGCCAGCTGCCTGCACCATCCACTCCCTCCTGCCCCTCACATCACGCCTCCTCCGGGGCCTCCCTCTTTCCTCAGCCCAGGTGGCCTTTCAGAAGACATTGGAGAAGGAAGCAAAGGGAATGGAGCCCGACATCGCCGTCCCCAAGTTCAAGCAGTGGAAGGGCGAGGCCACTGGTGCCTATATCCAGCGCATGGAGCAGGAGGCCCAGCATGTGTTGTTCCTCAGCAAGAACCAGGCCACCCGGCAGCCCGAAGCACAGGCAGCTCCCAAGAAGAAGTCTGAGGGGAAGAAAGCGTGAGTGGAGGATGGGAGGGCAGGCAGGGTCTGCCCCTGGAGGCCTGAGGGGCCTGAGGACTATGGGTTCAGCTTTTTTGTCTTCTGCAGTGACAGCATTTTGTTGCCATGGGCAGCCCCCACCTATCCTGTCCCATGATTCAGGGAAACCACGGAAAGAAGTTAAAACTCTGGTCAATTGGCAAGTCAGAGCTTCCTGACCTGGGTTCAGGGGAGGGAGTGGGTTCAGAGAAGCTGGGAAACCTTGGGACTCTGCTAAGACCTTGCTTTGACTTTGCTTTTCTCTGGAAAAAGCATCAAAAGCCAAATGAGCCGGGCTCCGTGGCTCAGCCTGTAATCCCGTGCCTTTGGGAGGCTAAGGTGAGTGGATTGCCTGAGCCCGCGGGTTCGAGACCCGCCTGGGCAACTTGGCAAGACCTCATCTCTACAATAAATCAAGAAAGTCAGCCGGGCGTGGTAGCACGTGCCTGTAGTTCCGGCTACTTGGAAGGCTGAGGCGGATGGATCGCCGGAGCCCAGCAGGTCGAGGCTGCAGTGGCTGGGAGCGGCCACTGCACTCCAATCTAGGTGACAGAGTGAGACTCCAACTCAAAAAATAAATAAATAAATAAAAGCCAAATGAGGTTAAGGGCCATTCACCCAAGAGCAGCTGCTGTAGGAAAGTGCTTGCCCCTACAGGAATCAGTAATGAGGGGCTTCAGTGTGAGGGTGACATGCAGCTCTGGTTGTGTTTCCAGTATTCCCCTTTCTGGTCCAAAAGAGATTTGAGAGCCTTTAGCAGTGTCATTTGTTCAAGTTCTATGACCTCTGTTAGCCCTAGCTTCTTCGTCTGTAAAGTGGAGATGGTGCTGCTGTTGTGAGGTTCAGCTGGGCTCCTAGTTCATTTCTGAGGATGGCATTCAGCATCTGTAGTAAGCCCACTGCCAGCTTTGGTTCCCTGCCCACCCCTGCCACCTCCTGCCTGTACATCACCTCCCTGACCTATGGTGAGTGGGGAGGCAGTTTCAACCTCCAAGTCCTTTTTGTAATGCATTAACCACAGATTTTCAGATGAACCAGCCCAAGATTTCATTGGAAGTTAAGAAAAATTGCCACAGCTGCATGTTTTCCTCTTTCTTTTTTTTTTCTTTTTTTTGAGTTAGAATCTCACTTCGTCGCCCAGACTGGAGTGCAGTGACCGCTCCCGGCCACCGTAGCCTCGACCTGCTGGGCTCCAACGATCCTTCCGCCTCAGCATTCCAAGTAGCTGGAACTACAGGCATTCGCTACCACGCCCAGCTAATTTTTGATTTATTGTAGAGATGAGGTCTTGCCAAGTTGCCCAGGCGGGTCTCGAACCCTGGGCTCAGGCAATCCACTCATCTCAACCTCCCAAAGGTGCAGGATTACAGGCTGAGCCACCGAGCCCGGCTGACAGTTTTTCAATTCTATAAAAGCCGCAAAGTTTAGATTGTTTTCAACTTTGTGGAGTCCTTGTTTCTGAAGACTTGTATTACTTGTAGTTACATTAGCCAGTGAAAAGTACCTTGTAGAGAACCTGGCCCAGATACAGCCTAGAGTCACAGTGGTCTCCAGAACTGTCATTCAGCATGAAGATTCCAGTCACTCTTAGGGTGATGTGTCCACATCACACTTAATACTTTGCTAGGCCCTTTAAACACAGTTGCACAATTATCACTTGAGGTGGATGATTCTCTGTGTTTGGGGTGTTTGGCAGCATTCCTGGCCTCCTTATAAGATGCCAGTAACTCCCCCCTTTCCCCAGTGTGAAGCCCCGGTCTGCAGACATTGTTAAATGTTCCCTGGGGCAGTTGTCCCTGGCTGAGAACCACTGATTAGGAACCTTAGAGGGGCCTGTTGGGTTCAGACCCCTCTGGTGGGCAGCTGTGAAGGAGACTAGGGGCTTGGAGGCAGCCGCCTGGGCTTGGGTCCCAGCTCAGGTCAGCATCCCTCAAGTGGCGGGGGGGAGATCTCTCTGCCTCTTCCTTGGGTGAAGAGAGAGTTTAGGAATCCAGATGGTGATGTGCTTTCTTTCCCAGGTTCCAGAAGCGGCGAATGGATAAAATCCGGCGGAAAAAGGAGGAAAAGGCAGCAGAAAGGCTAGAGCAGGAGCTGCTCCAAGGTAGCTCTTCCCGAAGCACTGGTGTCAGTGGTGGTCTCAGCGGGGCCTGGGCACAAGCCTGCTGTTCCCCACCTGTCCTGTCTACAGTGGGCACCTGAGGTCTCCTCTGGGGCCCACAGCCATTGGGAGGGGGAGGGAGGTAACAAGTGGATAAGCAGATAGTAGCGGCCCTGGGAGCCAGGGCTGTCGGGGTTGCGTGGGAGATTCCTCATTAGCCAATATTCTGTCCCTCCAGACACAGTGAAGTTTGGTGAGGTTGTCTTACAGCCCCCAGAGCTGACCGCCAAGCCTAGGAGGAGCATAAGCAGGGACCAGGTAAGAAGGGGACCGGAGGGAAAGGAGTTGCTGTGTGTCCCCTAGTGCTGCCAGGAAACAGAAGCCCTGGCCAATATATGTGGGGCCTGTGGATGTGAGATTATCACGTTCTTGCTGGCCATAAAGCTTTTGAACCCATGAGGCTCTGTTATCTCCCCTCCTCTGAGCCTGTGCCTCACTTGCCCTTCTCTCCTTCAGCCTGGCAAGAAATCACTAATGCTGAGGGAGCTTTTGAGCCCTTGTGATGTGTCCCAGCCTCTGACCACATCACTGGCCCGTCAGCGGATTGTGGAAGAAGAGAGAGAGCGGGCTATAAAGGCCTACCGAGCACTCAAGAAACTGAAGCAGCAGCGGCAGGGGGTGCTGCTGACATAGTCCCACCTCACTTCCCTGAAGAAGCCAGAGCTGCAGCTGTGATGAGAGAGACCCTGGGCCTGGCCTGCACTCCTAGAACCTGGTACCAGGGACTGCCGCTCCTGGGGAGAGAAATTCTTTTCTCTGGATATTCCCAATGTGGGGAGAGGTCTCCTCAGTCTTTTTCTCTCATTTTTTACCCCTAAAGACCGTTCTTTCACATGTGACCATCAACAAGCCTGCATCTTGCACCGTTGAGTGCCCAGCAGACTGGGGCCAAGGCTTGGATGAGACATATGGCCAGGGGGCTCTGTGTCCTGTTGCTCCCGAGCCTAGCATCACTCAAAGCTATATTCTTCATTCTGAAAGAAAAGCCCAGGCTGAGACATAACGGAGGTCCACTTAGGGAGGGCCCTATCCCACAGTGCTGTCCTAAATGCCAATTAATTATTGAGTCTGCTGGTTTAGATCAGCTCCATGTCAAACAGGCTTCCTGAGATTCGACAGTGCAACACAAAGCAGCACATCTCACAGCACGGCAGGCCAGCAGGAGGGCAGACAGATCTGGGGCAGCATGTACACCATCTGTGGGGGGACCCCTGTGCAGGGGACCATGACAACAGGTCAGTTAATAGTCCCCTACAGAGACAGGTAGAGCCCCACCTAAGATTTGGTTGGGATGGAAGCTGATGACAGCACACACACCAAGAGAATAGGATCAGGGTTGTCACCCACATGATAGGTCTCTAGGAGATCCTCTCAGACCCAGACTGGCTTGAGAGGGCCAGGCTTCCGGTGTTTAAAGAGGGGAGCCCAGGTTTGAATCTCCTGCTGGTACCTGGGCTATCAGCCTCTCCAAATGAGGGCAGAAGGGCAGAGGAAAGGACCAGGCTTAAAACTCCTCAAACATCAAGCAGCAGCATCTGCCAACTCATCACACCCTGTTTGGGAAGTAAGAGAAACCTCTCTGGATGTGGTCCCAGAGAGCTTAGCCCTGGCTATAAGCCCAGGGGTGGGGGCAGGGAGCGTGATGAGATGGAGTTGTTTGTGATCTTTTTCTGTCCTTCTCCGGTTTGCATTTTCTAGAGTGAAGTTTATTTGAAACAAAAAATTTAAGTTTGCAAGCTGTGTTTGAAATCTGGGCTGTTACCCTCTCGTGGCCACATTTCTATATGATTAATGGTTTTGCCCCTTGTGATGCACTCATTAGTGGTCCCAGCCTCTGATGGAGTGACCAAGCATGTTGGCTGCCACTGCAGCAGCCAGAACCTGAGGTTACATGTGCAGCTGGGTGTGGGCGGTGATCCGAGAGGGGATAGGAGCAGTGGGGTGGCGCTCCCACTTGGTCAATGGCCACAGTCTGTGGTGACTGATTGTGGGTGTTGACTCACAGCTGGGAAGGCATCACTGATTCTCAATCACTGCTTCTGTTATTCTCATGCTGTAGTAGGCTCTGAGCCCCACCCTCTGCTGAAAGATAAAGCCAGGTGGTTTGCTATTTAGTGAGAAAGATTGACTAAAATAAGGAAAACCTGACAAGGCAAAGTGACTTGGATGTGCAGACCAGTTGCAGTGGTGTCAGGAAGGGACAGTCACGGTGGGGGTGGGGGAAAGTGCTGGCTGTCCAGTGCCATAATGCCCTCGCCAGATTTCTTTTTTTTTTTTTTGAGTTGGAGTCTCATTCTGTCACCCAGACTGGAGTGCAGTAGCCGCTCCCGGCCACCGCAGCCTTGACCTGCTGGGGCTCCTGCGATCCTTCCGCCTCAGCCTTCCAAGTAGGTGGAACTACAGGCGCGTGCTACCATGCCCGGCTAATTTTTATTTTATTTTATTGTAGAGATGAGGTCTCGCCAAGTT
>NW_007070912.1:0-982 GCF_000164805.1 Carlito syrichta | reverse complement strand
GCCCACGGGTTCGAGACCCACCTGGGCAACTTGGTGAGACCTCATCTCTACAATAAATCAAAAAAATTAGCCGGGCTTGGTAGCGCGCACCTGAAGTTCTGGCTACTTGGAAGGCTGAGGCGGAAGGATCACTGGAGCCCAACAAGTTGAGGCTACAGTGGCCGGGAGCGGCCACTGCTCCAGTCTGGGTGACAGAGTGAGACTAACTCAAAAAAATAAAATAAAATAAAATGTAGAATTTGGCTGGGCACGGTGGCTAACGCCTATAATCCCAGCACTTTTGGAGGCTAAGGTGATAGGATTGCCTAAGTCCATGGGTTCAAGACAACTTGGTGAGACCTCATCTCTACAATTAAAACAAAAATTAGTTGGCATGCTAGCATATGCCTGTAGTTCCAGCTATTTGGAAGGCTGAGGCGGAAGGATTGCCTGAGCCCAGTAGGTCGAGGCTGCAGTGGCCGTCAGCGTGCTACTGCACTCCAGCCTGGGCGGCAGAATAAATAAAAATAAATGTAGAATTTCAAAAATAAATAAAAATAAATGTAGAATTTCCATTTAATTTTACTTTTTGAGTTGGAGTCTTACTCTGTCGCCCAGGCTGCAGTGCAGTGGCACACTATGGCCACCCCAGCTTTGGGGTCTGGCAATCCTTCCACCTCAGCCTCCCAAGTAGCCAGAACTACAGGCACGTGCTACCATGCCTGGCTAATTTTTAATTTATTGTACAGATCTCACCAGAATATTTTGAATTGGAGTCTCACTCCGTCACCCAGGCTGGAGTACAGTGGCACACTCAGCCACCCCAGTGGCTACTTGCTAAGCTCTGGTGATCCTTCTGCCTCAGCCTTCCAAGCAGCCGGACCTACAACTGACGCTACCATGCCCAGCTAATTTTTGATTGATTGATTGATTTTTTTGAGTTGGAGTCTCACTCTGTTGCCCAGACTGGAGTGCAGTGGCTGCTCCCAGCCACCGCAGCTGC
>NW_007070911.1:7636-10875 GCF_000164805.1 Carlito syrichta | reverse complement strand
GGAATGGAAAAGAATGCAATAAAAGAGAGAGGAATGGAATGGAGTGGAATGGAATGCAATGAAGAAGAATGGAATGGAATGTATAGGAATGGAATGAAATGGAGAGAAATGGAATGGAATGGAAAGGAATGGAATGGAATGGAATAGAGAGGAATGGAATTGAATCGAATCAAATATAATGGAGAGGATTGGAATGGAATGGAGCGGAATGGATTGACATAGAGAGGAATGGAATGGAGAGGAATTGAATGGAGAGTAAAAGAATGAAATAGAATGGAATGGAATGGAATGGAATAGACTGGAAAGGAATGGAGAGGATTGGAATGAAATGGAGAGGAATGGTATGCAATAGAGTGGAAACGAATGGAATGTAGTGGAACGGAATGGAATGGAGTGAATGGAATGGAATGGGATGGAATAGAGAGGAATGGAATGAAATGGAGTGGAATGGAATGGAGAGGAATGGAATGGAATGGAATGGAAAAGAATGGAATGGACTGCTATGAAATGGAGAGGAATGGAATGGAATGAAATTGAATGGAAAGTAAAGGAGAGGAATGGTATGGATTGGAATGGAATGGAATGGATTGTAAAGTAGAGGAGCGGAATGGAAAGGATAGGAATTGAATGGAATGGAATAAAATGGAGAGGAATGGAATGGAATGGACAGGCAAGGAATGGAATGGAGTTCAACAGAAAGGAAAGGATAGGAATGGAATGGAAAGAAATGGAATGGAGAGGAAAGAAATAGAATGGAATGGAATGGAAATGAAATGAATAGAAAGAAATGAAATGGAATGGAAAGGAGAGAAATGGAATGGAGAAGAATGGAATGGAATCGAATGGAATGGAATGGAAAGAAATGGAGTGGAATGGAATGGATCGAATGGAATGGAAATCAAAGGTGAGGAATGGTATGGAATGGAATGAAAGGGATTGGAGAGGAATGCAATGGGATCGAGGGGAAAGAAATGGAATGGAATGGAATGGAAGGGAAAGGAATGGAGAGAAATGGAATGGAATGTAGAGGAATGGAATAATATGTAATAAAATGGAATGGAGAGGAATGGAATGGAGTTTTATTGGAAGGGAATGGAGAGGAATGGAAAAAATGCAATGAAATGGAATGGAGGGAATGGAGAGAAATGGAAGAGAAGGGAATGTAGAGGAATGGAGTGGAACGGAATGGAATGGAATGGAGTGGAACGGAAGAGAAGGGAATGTAGAGGAATGGAATGGAATGGAGAGGAATGAAATGGAATGGTTAGAAATGTAATTGAGAGTAATGGAAAGGAATGCAATGGAATGGAGTGGACTGGAGAGGAATGGAATAAAATGTAATTAAATCGAAAAGAGAGGAATGGAATGGAATGGAATTGAATCGATTCGAATGGCAGGAAGAGGAATGGAGGGGAATGGAGATGAAAGGAATAGACTGGAGAGGAAGGAATGCAAAGGAATGGAATGGATTGGAATGGAATGGAGTCGAATAGAATTGAATGGAATGGAAAGGTGGTTAGTGGAATGGACTGGACTGGACTGGAATAGAGACGAATGGAATGCAATGGAGAGGAATGGAATTGAGTAGAATGGAATGGAATGGAGAGGAAGGAAATGGAATGAAATGGAGAGGAATGGAATGGAGAGGAATGATTTTAGATAAATGGAATGGAATTTTAAGGAATGGAATGGAATGGAGAGGAATGGAATGGAATGGAATGGAGATGATTCAAATTGAATGGAATGGATTATAATGGAGAGAATGGAAATGCAATGGAATGGAATGGAGAGGAGTGGAATGGAATTCAAAGAAATAGAATGGAATAGAATTGAATGGAATTGAGAGGAATGGAATAGAATGGAATGGAATGGAATTGAGAGAAATGGAGAGGAATGGGATTGAATGGAAAGGAGAGGAATGGAATGGAGAGGAATGCAATGGATTGGATGGAAGGGAATGCAATGGATTGTATGGAAGGGAATGGAATGGAATGGGGAGGAATGGAATGGAGAGGAAAAGAGTAAAATGTAATTGATTGGAATCGAGGTATTGGAAAAGAATGAATAGGAATGGAATGAAATGGAGAAGATTGGAATGAAAAGGAGTGGAGTGCAATGGAATGAAGTGGAATGGAATTACACAAGGACGCATGGAAAGGAATGTAATTGAATGAAATGGAATTGAATGGAAGGGTGTGGAATGGAAGGAAATGTTTGGAATGGAATGGAATGGAAAGGAGGAGAGAAATGTAATGGGATGGAGAGTAATGGAATGGAGAGGTATCGAATGGAATGGAGTGGAATGGAGAAAATGCAATGGAAGGGAATGCAGAGGAATGGAATGGAATGGAGTGGAATGGAATGGACTGGAATGGATGTAAGGTACTGAAGTGGAATGGAATGGAATGGAGTGGAGTGGAGAGGAAAGGAAGGGAAAAGAGTGGAATGGATATGAATGAAATGGAATGGAGAGGAATGTAATGTAATGGAGAGGAATGGTATGAAAGAAAAAGGAATGAAGAGGAATGGAACATAAGGAATGAAATGGAATGGAATGGAATACAGTGGAATGGAATAGAATGGATTGGAAAGGAATGGAATAAAATAGACAGGATTGGAATGGAGTGGAATGGAAGGAGTGCAGAAGAATGAAATGGAATGGAGAATGTTGGAATAGAATGTACTGAAATGGAGAGGAATGGAATGGAATGGTGTGGAATGGAATGGTATAGAAAGTAATGGAATGGAAGGGAGAGGAATGGAATGGAATGGATTTCAGAGGAATGTAATGGAGAGGAATGGAATGGAATTGATTTCAGAGGAATGTAATGGAGAGGAATGGACTGGATTGGAATGGAGGGGAATGAGAAGGTATGCAGTGGAGAGGAATGGAATGGAGAGGAATGGAATGGAATGGGAAGGACAGGAACAGAATGGAATGGAATGGGAGGAACACAATGGAATGGAGAGGATTAAATTGGAATGGAATGGAAGGGAATAGAAAGAAATGGAAAGGAGAGGAATTGAATGGAGAGGAAAAGAATGGAATGGAATGTGTGGAAATCGAATGGATTGGAAAGGAATCCAGAGGAATGGAATGAAATGGAGAAGATTGGAATGGAATGGAGTGGAGAGGACTGGAATGGACTGGAATGGAATGAAATGGAGAGGAATGGAATGGAATAGAATGAAATAGAATGGAGTTGAGTGGAATGAAATAGGCCTGAATTGAATGGTAT
>NW_007070911.1:1613-7616 GCF_000164805.1 Carlito syrichta | reverse complement strand
ATGGAATAGAGAGGAATGTAATGGAATGGAGAGGAATGAAATGGAGAGGTATGGAATGGAATAGTATGGAGTAGAGAAGAATGGAATGGAATGGAATGGAATTGAATGGCATGGAGTGGAATGGAATAGAATTGATAGAAAGGGGATGGAATGGAATAGAGAGGAATGAAATGAAGAGAAATGGCATGGAATGGAATGGAATGGAAAGTAATGGAGAGGAATGAATTGGAGAATAATAGAATTGAATTTAATGGATTGGATTTGAATGTAATGGAGAGGAATGGAAAGGAATGGAGTGAAATGGAATGGAGTGGAGTGGAATAAATTGGAATGGAAAGGAAGGGAAAGGAGATTATTCTAAATGAATGGAATGGCTTGGAATGGAGAGCATTGGAATGAAATAGAATGGAGATGAGTGAACTGGAATTCTATTGAACGAAATGCAATGGAATAGAAAGGAGTGGAATGGAATAGAAAGGAATTGAGAGGAATGGAATGGAATGGAAGTGAATGGATTAGAATGTAATTGAAAGATATGGAGAGGAATGGAATGGAATGGAGAGATGAGGATTGGTATGGAGAAGAAAGGAATGGAATGGAATGCATGGAATGGAATGGAAATGAATGGAGCAGAATTAAATGGGATGGAGAAGAATGGAATGGAATGGAAGGGAATTGATTGGTGAGCAAAGGAAAGGAATGGAGAGGAATGGAGTGAATTGGTATGGAATGGGGTGGAGGAGAGTTGAATGGAATGAAATTGAATGAACTGAAATTGTATGGATTAGAATGGAATAGAGAAGAATGGAATGAAATGGAAAGGAACGAAGTGGAATAGAATGGCGAGTACTGGAATGTAATAGAAGGGAATGGAATGGAGAGGACTGGAATGGAGAGAAATGGAATGGAATGGAGAGAAACGGTATTGAGAGAAAGGAGTGCAATAGAAGGGAGTGTAATGGAATGGAGTGTAATGGAATTGAATGGAATGGAATAAAAGAGAGAGGAATGGAATCGAATAGAATCGAATGGAAAGGAATGGGAAAGAATGGAAAGGGATGGAATGTGGAGGAATGAAATGGAATGGAATGGAGAGGAAATGGAATGGCCTAGAATGGAATGGAAAGGAAAGGAGTGGAACAGAAAGGATTGGAGAGGAATGGAATTGAATGGAGTGGAGTGGAATGGAATGGGATGGAATATAGAGGAATGGAATGAAATGGAGAAGAATGGAATAAAATATCATGAAATGGAATGTAATGGAATGGATAGGAATGGAGAGGAAGGGAATGGAATGGAATGGAGTGGAATGGGGAAAAATTGAATGGAATTGAATAGAGATGAATGGAATGAATGGAGAGGAATGAAATGGAATGCAATGAAATGGAGATGAATGGAATGGACTGGATGGAATGGATTGGAATGGAATGAAAGGGAATGGAGAGGAATGGAATGGAATGGAGTGTAATGGTGTGGAATGGAGAGGAATGGAATGGAATTGAGTGTAATGGATTTGAAAGAAATTGAATGGAGAGGAATGGAATGGAATGGAGAGGAATGGAATGTAATGAAAAGGAATGAACACGAATGAAATAGAAGGGATGCATTGGAATGGAATGGAATGGAAAGCAGTGAAATGGAATAGAATGGGTTGGAATGGAATGGAATAGAATAAACACGAATGGAATGGAGTGGAATGGAATGGAGAAGAATGGTAACGAATGGAGAAGAATGAAATAGAATGTAATGGAATGGAGAGGAATGGAATGGAATGGAGTGGAATGAAATGGAATGAATTTCAGAGGAATAGAATGGAGAGGAATGCAATTGATTGGAATGTACAGGATTGGTATGGAATGCAGTGGAGAGGAATGGATGGAAATGAATGGAGTGGAATGGAATGGAATGGAAAAGAATGGATGGAAATGGAATGGAATGCTGAGGAATAAAATGGAATTAGGGGATTTAAATGGAATTGAATGGAATAGAGAGGAATGGAATGGAAAGGAATTGAATGAAGATGAAAAGAATGGAAAGGAATTAATTGGAATCAAGGTACTGGAAAGGAATGGAGGAGAATGGAATGAAAAGGAGAAGATTGGAATGGAAAGGATTGGAGTGGAATGGAATGGAGTGGAATGGAATGGAATGGAGAGGTATGGAAAGGAATGTAATTGAACGGTGTGGAATTGAAAGCAATGGAATGGAAGTGTGTGGAATGGAAAGGAATGGATTGGAATGGAATGGAATAGAGAGGAATGTAATGGAATGGAGAACAATGGAATGGAGAGGCATGGAATGGAGGGGAGTGGAGAAAATGGAATGGAATGGAGTGGAATCCAATGCAGAGGAATGGAATTGAATGGAGTGGGAAAATGGACTGGAATGGATTGGAAGGGAGTGGAGAGGAATGTAATGTAATGGAGTGTAATGGAGTGGAGTGGAGAGGAACGGAAGGGAATTGAGTGGAATGGATTTGAATGAAATGAAACGGACAAGAAAGGAATTTAATGGGAAGAAATGGAATGGAATGAAAAGGAATGAAAAGAAATGGAATAGAAGGAATGAAATGGAATGGAATGGAATACAGTGGAATGGAATTTAATGAATTGGAATGGAATGGATAGAATAGACAGAAATGGAATGGAGTGGAATCGAATGGAGAAGAAAGGAATGGAAAGGAAAAGATTGGAATGGTATGGCATGGAATAAAATGGAGTGGAATGCAATGGAATGGCAAAGAAAGGAAAGGAATTGAATGTGCAGGAATGTAATGGAGCAGAATGGAAAGGAATAGAGAGGAATGGAATGGAATGGAGAGGAACTGGGATGGCTAGGAAAGGAATGGAATATAATTGAGAGTAATGGAATATTATGGAACGGGGATAACTGGAATCATTGAATGAAGTGGATAGGAATAGAGTGGAATTGAATGGAGTGGAAAAGAATGGAATAGAATGGATTGGAATCAAATGGACAGGCAAGGAATGGAGACGAGTGGAATGAAATGGGGAGGATTGGATAGAAATGGAGTAGAATGGTTATGGAATGGAGTGGAATAGGATGGAATGGAAAGGAAATAAATGGAATGGAATGGAGTTGAAAGGAGAGGAATGGAATGAAATGGAGAGGAAAGGAAAAAATGTAATGAAATGGAATGGAGAGGAATAGAATGCAGTGGAATTGAATGAATGCAATGGAATGGGAAAAATAGAATTAAACGGAATGGAAAGGAATCGAATGATGTGGAATGGAATGGAATGGAAAGGAATGGGGAGGAATGGAATGGAGAAAAATGGAACGGAATAGAATGGAATAGAATGGAGAGAAAAGGAAATGAATGGAATGGAGTGGAATGGAAAAGAATGGAGTGGAATGGAGAGGAATTGAATGAAGAGGAATGGAATGGAATCAAACGGAATGTAATGGAATAGAGAGGAATGTGATGGAATGGAATGGAATGCAATGGAGAAAAATGGAATGCTGGAATGGAATGGAATGGAGACGACTGGAATGGAATGGGGTGGCATAGAATGGAATGGAATTGAAGGGACTGCGGAGGAATGGAATGGAATGGAGTGTGTAATGGAGAGGAATGGAAATAAATGGGGAAGAAAGGAATGGAGAAAAATATAACAGAATTGAATGGAGATGAAAGTAATGGAATGGAATGGAGTGGAATGGAAAGGAATGGAGATGAATGGAAAATAATGTAGTGGAATGGAGAGGAATTGAATGGAGAGGAATGGAATGGAATAAAATAGAATGTAATGGAATGAGAGAAATGGAATGGAATGGAATGGAGTGGAATGGAGAAAAATTGAATGGAATGGAGTGGAAAGGAATGCAGAGGAAGGAATGGAATGGAGTGGAATGGAAAAGAATGGAATGGAAAGGAGGGGAAGAGACTGGAGATGAAACAAAAGGAATGGAGGGGAATGGAGTGGAGTGGTGTGGAATGGAATTTAATGAAGTGGAATGGAATTGTATTAAATGGAATGGAGAAGAATGGAATGGAATGGAGTGGAATGGAATGGAATAGATCAGAATGGAATGGAATGGAATGGAGAGGAATGGAATGGAATGGAGAGGAATGGAATGGAATGAAAAGGAATGGAGAGGAATGGATTGGAGAGGAATGGAACGGAATTAATTTGAATGGATTGGAATGTAAAGGAGTGGAATGGAATGGAATGGTGGTGAGTGGTATGGAGTGGAGTGGAATGGATTGGAATGGAATGGAAGGGAAAGGAGATGGTTCGAATTGAATGGAATGGATTGGAATAGAAAGGTTGGAATGCAATGGAATGGAGATGAGTGGGGTGGAATAGAATTGATTAGAAAGGAATGGAATGGAATGGAGTGGAATGAAATTTAATGGAATTGAGAGGAATGGAATGGAGTGGAATTGAATGAAATAGAATGGATTCGAATGGAATGGAATGGGATGGAATTGAAAGGAATGGAGAGGAATTTAATGGAATGGAAAGGCGATGAATGGAATGGACAGCAATGGAATGGAATGGAATGGATGCAATGGAATTGAATGGAAACAAGTGGAATGCAATGGGATGGATAGAAATGCAATAGAATGGAAAGGGAATGGAGTAGAATGGAATGGAAAGTAATAGAGTGGAATGGCATTAAATGACATGGAATGTAGAGGAATCAAATGGAATAGAGAGAAATGGATTGGGATGGAAAGGAAGGAAGAGGAATGGAATTGAATAGATTGGAAAGGATAAAGAGGACTGGAAGGGAGAGAAATGGAATGGAATGTGATAAATGGAATGGAGAAGAATGGAGTGCAATGGAAGGGAGTGGAATGGAATGGAATGGATTTGAATGGAAAGGAATGGAATGGAATAGAAGAGAGAGGAATGGAATGGACAGGAATGGAATGGAAAAGAATGGAAAGGAATGGAATGAGAGGAACAGGAATGGCATGGAAAGGAATTGAATGGAAAGGAGAGAAACAGAATGGAATGGAAAAGAATAGAATGGAGAGGAATGGAATGGAGTGGGATGGAATGGAATGGGATAGAATAGAGACGAATGGAATGAAATGGAGAGGAGTGTAATAACATGTAATGAAATGTAATGGAGAGGAATGGAATGGAGTGGAATGGAATGGAAAGAAATGGAATGGACTGGAGAGGAATAGAATATAATGGAATAAAATGGAATTCAGAGGAATGGAGAGGAATACAATAAAATAGAGTGAAAAGGAATGGAGAGGAATGGAGCAGAATCAAACGGAGTGGAATGGAATGGAATGAGGAGGAATAGAATGGAGAAAAATGGAACAGAATGGAATGGAATGGAGAGGAAAGGAATTGAATGGAAAGGAGTGGAATGAAAAGGAATGGAGACCAATGGAATATAATGCAGTGGATCAGAGAGGAAGTGAATGCAGAGGAATGGATGGGAATTAAATATAATGGAAAAGAAAGGAGAGAAATGGAATGGATTGGAATAATGTGGAATGGAGAAAAATGTAACGGAATGCAATGGAATGGAATGGAGTGGAATGCAGTAATGCAGTGTAATGAGTGGAGTGGAGTGGAATGGAATGGAATTGAGTGTGGAATGGAATCGAATTAAGTGGGATGGAATTGAATGATATGGAATGGAAAGGAATGGAATTGAATGTAGATGAATGGAATGAAATGAAAAGGAATGAAGAGAAATGGAATACAAAGAATGGAATGGAATTCAGTGGAATGGAATAGAATTGATTGCAATGGAATTGAAGAGAAAAGACAGGAATGGAATGGAGTGGAATGGAATGGAATGGAGAAGAGTGGAATGGAATGGAGAAGAATGGATTGGACTGGAATGGAGAGGAATGGAATGGAGTGGAATGGAATGGTACAGAAAGAATGGAATGGAATGGAATTAATTTCAGAAGAATGGAAAGAAGAGTAATGGAATGAATTGGAATGGAGGGGAATGGTTTGGTATGCAATGGAGAAGAATAGAATAGAATGAAATGGAATGGAT
>NW_007070911.1:0-829 GCF_000164805.1 Carlito syrichta | reverse complement strand
AGAGGAATGGAATGGAGAGGAATGGAATGGAAATAAATAGAATGGAATGGAATGGAAAGGAATGATATGGAATGGAAAGGAATGGTATGGAATGGAATGGAATGAATGGAGAAAAATGGAACGGAATGGAAAGGAATGGAATGGAGAGGAATGGAATGGAATGGAGTGGAATGGAATGGAATGGACTGGAAAGGAATGGAAGCACTGGAGAGGATGGAAAGGAATTGAGGTGAATGAATTGGAGTGGGGTGGAATGGAATGGAATTCAGTGAAATGGATTTGTATTAAATGGAATGGAGTGGAATGCAATGGAATGGAGAGGAATGGAATGGCATGGAAAAAATGGATTAGAATGGAAGTGTAAGAACTGGAATGTAGAGAAATGGAACGGAATGGAGAGAAATGGAATGGAAAGGAATGGAGTGCAATGGAAGGCAGTGGAATGGATTGGAGTGGAATGGAGTGGAAAGTATTGGAATGGAATGGAATAGAAGAGATAGGAATGGAATGGAGTGAAATGGAATGGAATGCAATGGAGAGGAATGGAATGGAATGAAGAGGAATGTAAAGTAATGGAGCGTAAAAGAAAGGAATGGAGAGGAATGGAATCGAATGAAAAGGAATGAAATGGAATGGAATGGAATAGAGAGGAATGTAGTGGAGTTGAATTGAATGGAACAGAGAAGAATAGAAAGGAATGGAATGGATTGGATTGATATAGAGAGGAATGGAAAGGAGAGAAATTGAAAGGAGAGTAATATAATTGAATAGAATGGAATGGAAACGAATACACTGGAAATGAATGGAGTCGAATGGAATGAAATGGAGA
>NW_007070910.1:0-877 GCF_000164805.1 Carlito syrichta | reverse complement strand
TGGGCGACGGAGTGAGACTCCAACTCAAAAAAAAAAAAAAAGATAATATAGATAAGTATGTCCCCCCTACAATATTAACATATTTTGATAACATTGAGATATAACTCATATACCTTACAATTCACCCTTCTAACTCTGCAATTCAGTATTATTAGTATATTCACAGGCTTGCATAATGATTACCAATATTTAATTTTTTTTTTTTTGAGTTGGAGTCTCACTGGGCAACTTGGTGAGACCTTGTCTCTACAGTAAATCAAAAAACTAGCCAGACATGGTAGCGTGTGCATATAGTTCCAGCTACTTGGAAGGTTGAGGCAGAAGGAACACCTGAGCCCAGGAGGTCAAGCCTATCCCCATGGAGACAAAGCCTTATCCCCATGGAGTTTGCCTTCTAATCGACGGAACAACCACAAACAAAACAAGTAAAATATGTAAGTATAAAATATATTACGTTAGATGATGATAAATGTTTTGGATAAAAATAAAACAAAGAAGGAAACATGGGTGTATGAGTGTGTGTGTGTGTGTGTGTGTGTGTGTGGTGTGGATACCTGGATGATAGTATGGAACATAAATAGGAGACAGATTCTCTGCTTAAAAGTTTCTACAATCTACAGTAGCTGGGAGACAAATGTAAAATTAATTATGGTAATATTTGTGACAACACTCTGCAAGCTGTAATGGTCTATTAATATAGGATGTTTTCAGTTAATTACACAGAAAACTATTAACAAGAATAAGATCATATATCAGCATTATGAATGTATGTAAAACTATACAGTACAATCAGGACATATGATAGCATTCAATTTAGGGGTTAATTGTTTTGGTTTTTTTTTGAGTTGGAATCTCACTCTGTCGCCCAGACTGGTGG
>NW_007070909.1:0-623 GCF_000164805.1 Carlito syrichta | reverse complement strand
GGCAATCCACTCACCTCAGCCTCCCAATAGGCGCAGGATTACAGGCTGAGCCACCGAGCCTGGTTAAAGCCGCTTTTTTAATCACCTAACACAGTTTCCAAAACACGTCACCTTTCATCTAAGTTGTTTAGAAAGCAGCACCTTTTGACGCTGTGTCTGACTGTTCCTGGAAATGTATTCCAGGCACAGGAACTGTTCCTATAAGATCAGGCCATTTACTTTATTATTTATCCTAAAAATAAACATTCATGATCTCAGTGACATAATCACTTACTGTGTTATCTTTAAGCATTATTTATTTGTAAGGCCATATCCTCAGGAAAAAAATTACTGCAGCAATGTTGAGCACCCAACACCCTTCCCTCACTTTTTTCTGTTCTGTCAGTGATCTCTACAAGCCTCCCAAACTGGCATTGTTGAGATTGTTCTAGTCATGCAGCTGTTGTTTAAAATACTGGAGAGAGCCAGGCATTACTAGAGAGATCTTTATAAAGACTCAAGTGTAAGAGATTGTCTTTCTTCTGAGGAATAATTTTAGGGGAGAGAGAAAAAAAAAGCTTGTTTTATATTCAGGCAATATTGTAAATGAACAATACAAATACAGAGGAAAAAAACCTGAAAAA
>NW_007070908.1:0-533 GCF_000164805.1 Carlito syrichta | reverse complement strand
TCTCTATAATACAAAAGAAAAAAAAGGTGGGCGTGGTAGCATGCATCTGTAGTTCCGGTCACTTGGAAGGCTGAGGCAGAAGGAGAGGCAGAAGGCTCACCGGAGCCCTGCAGGTCGGCGCTGGGGTGGCTGTGGTGGCCATGAGTGTGTCCTTGCACTCCAGCCTGGGTGACAGAGTGAGACTCCAACTCAAAAAAGAAAGAGTGGGGGATTTTCCTTTTGATAGGTAGATTATGGGAGGAAAAGAGGAGATGGCAGTTCAGGGTGTGTCTGAAAGTCATGTCCAACATTCTTCTCAACGACAGATGTTATGGGCTGCCTTTCTACCTCTCTTCCTGCTGACAATATTCCAATTTTGTTTAGGTATCAGGCGACTTATATGCTTCAGGGGAGGTTGGTTCCAACCCAGAGCAGGGTGGATCCTGATTAGTCAAACCAATTATGGTAAGTTCACTTTTCTTGCCAGAAATTGTCCTAGGAATTGGCTTAGAATTGAATGCAGAGCAATTCTAAGTATGTATGAGACTGAGCGA
>NW_007070907.1:0-534 GCF_000164805.1 Carlito syrichta | reverse complement strand
TTTTTTTTGTGGCTATTGTGAATGGAACTGTGTTTTTTATTTGGGTTTCTGTTTGTTTAGGCCTCTTTTTTAAAAAAAAAATCAGGGTCACACTCTGTTGACCAGGCCAGAGTGCATTGGCACAATCAAGGCTTACTGCGTCTTCACACTCCTAGGCTCAAGTGATTGTCCCACCTCAGCATCTTGAATAGCTGGGACTCCGGGTGCACACCACTACACACGGCTAATTTTTTATTTTTTGTAGAGATTCGGTCTCACTATATTGCCTAAACTGGTCGCAAACTCCTGGGCTCAAGCAATCCTCCTGCTCAGCCTCCCAAGTGCTGGGATTACAGGCATGAGCCACCACATTCAACCAAGTTTGGGGGCGTTTCTTAAATTTCAGGTCAGAATAAACGTTACAGGGTGACCTTAACAGAATGCTTGCCTCTCTGAACAAAAAAGCTTTTTCTTGTAGAGTGGAGTTTAACAACATTCGTAGGATATGTGAGGAACCTTTTTCTATGAGTTGACTAGTGGATATCAAGGTAGGAT
>NW_007070906.1:0-648 GCF_000164805.1 Carlito syrichta | reverse complement strand
GCTGATTTTTTTATTTATTGTAGAGATGCGGTCTCGCTGCCCAGGCGGGTCTCGAACCCGTGGGCTCAGGCAATCCACTCACCTCAGTCTCCCAAAGACGCAGAATTACAGACTGAGCCACCGAGCCCGGCTCTAACTTTGAGTTTTAAACTTTATTTAATTTTTGCATGTTTGTAGATACCAAGTCTCACTATGTGGCCCAGGATGGTCTTGAACCCCTGGGCTCAAGCAATCCTCCCATCTCAGTCTCCCAAAATGCTGGAAAAACGGGCGTGAGCCACCACACCCAGCCTCCCTTCTTCCTTTGAAACAGACCTCCTTTCATTCATTCACTTTTCTGGAGCCTGCTGTGAACCAGGTACTTACTGTTCTGAAGCTGGGGCCACATGTGTGAAGGGGAGAAAAACAGAAAAACAGAGAAAAATCCTTTGCTTTATTCTACCAGTGACTTAAAATCTGGGTGGGGAAGAGGAGCGCTATTTATTGGGTGGGTGCTTTTTAAAAATTTTATTTTTTGCCGGGCTCGGTGGCTCAGCCTGTAATCCCACACTTTTGGGAGGCTGAGGTGAGTGGATTGCCTGAACCTACGGGTTCGAGACCCACCTGGGCAATTTGGCGAGACCTCATCTCTACAATAAATCAAAAAAT
>NW_007070905.1:0-862 GCF_000164805.1 Carlito syrichta | reverse complement strand
TAGCTGACTTTATTAGCTAGCCAGCTGGCTAGCCAACTGACTTAACCAGCTCTTTACATAGCTAGTCAGCTGGCTAGCGAGGTGACTTAATTAGCTGGCTTTAATAGTGGGCCTGCTTCCTAGGCAGCTGAATTAACTAGCTTGCTACATAGCTAGCCATCTAGCCAACCAGCTGAGTTACTAGGTAACTTAACTAGCTAGCCAGCTGGCTACACAACTTACTTAACTATCTAGCTACCTAGCTAGCCAGCTGGTTAGCCAGCTGACTTAACAAGCTGACTTAACTAACTAAGCAGGTGGTCTTCCAGCTGACATAAGTGCCTAGATACAGCGCTATACAGCTGGATAGCCAGCTGACTTGAGTAGCTGACTTAACTAGCTACCTAGCTCGCTAGACAGCTTTCTTATCTAGCTATCTACCTACATAACCCGCTGGTTTGCCTTAATTACCTAGCTACCTAGCTAACCAGCCTGCTAGCGAGCTGACTTAACTAGGTTACCTAACTAGCAAGCCATCTGGCTAGCCAGCTGACATAACTAGCTGACATAACTCGCTAGAGAGCTGACTTAAATAGCTAACTTAACTAGCTGGCTATATAGCTAGCCATCAGTCTTAACTAACTGGTTTATATAGCTAGCTACCTAGCTATCTATCTAGCTAGCCAGCTGACCTAAATAGCTAGCTAGCTGACATAACTAGCTGAGTTAATTAGCTAGCTCCCTAGATATCCAGCTTACTTGAGTAGCTTAAATAACTAGCTAGCCAGCTGCCTAGCCATCTGACTTAACTAGCTTTTTAAATTGCTTGCCAGCAAGTTAGCTAAGTGACTTAATGAGCTGAGTTAACTAGCTAGTCAGCTGG
>NW_007070904.1:0-555 GCF_000164805.1 Carlito syrichta | reverse complement strand
TTACCAGCAGGATGACTGACTAGTTAAGCCGACTGGCTATCCAACTGTCCAGCCAACAGGCTGCCTAATTAAGTCAGCTGGCTAGCCATCTGGCCAGCATGCTACCTGGCTAGCTGGCACCTTAGCCTGCAAGCCATCCAGGTAGCTAGCTAGTTAATCCAGATGTCTAGCAGTGTAACCAAACATTTGGCTTGCTAGTTAAGTCAGCTGGCAAGCCAGCTATCTAGCCAACTTGCTAGTAAGCTACTTAAATCAGCTAGCTATCCAGCTAGCTAATTAAGTCAGCTAGTTAGACAGCAAAATAGCTTGTTTGGTATCCAGTTATGTCAGTTAGGTAGCCAGCCAGCTAGTCAGCTAGCTAGATAAGCCACCTAGCAAATCAGCTAGTTACTTAGCTAACTAGTCAGCTAGAAACTCAGCTATCTGGTCATGTAACTAGTGGGATCACTCGCTTTCCATCAGATCAGCAAACTAGTCGGCTCCCTTGCCTGCCATCTCGTCAGCAAACTAGTCAGCTTGTTTGCCAGCCAACAGGTCAACTAACTTGTCAGCTCT
>NW_007070903.1:0-572 GCF_000164805.1 Carlito syrichta | reverse complement strand
TCCAGTCTTCTTTTGATGGGCAGCATGGTTGCTTCCAGGTTCTTGCTATTGTGAACAATGCTGTGATAAATATATGTGTGGACCCCGCAATCCCCCTACTGGGAATATATCCTGAAGCACTCAAATCACTCTATAAAAAGGAATGCTTCTTTTTAAATTTTTTTAAAATTTATTTTTTAGTAAGCAAGGGTGTGGTGGCTCATGCCTGTAATCCCAGCCAGGTACCCTTATTGATATTGTGTCATTGTGTACCCAACCCCGCAGTTTCCCACTACCACCAATCCCTTTTTAATAGTATTATGATAAGTGTTCAGAGTCCACTCATGAGTGAGAACATGTGGTATTCAGTTCTTTGTTTCTGTGATAGATCGCTGAGTATGATCGACTCTAAATTCATCCAAGCTGCTGCGAAATCCATGTGTTTATCCTTCTTTATGGCTGTGTAATATTCCATTGTATATAAGTACATTTTTGTTATCCAATCCACTTTCCATGGGGAGCACATTTTGTTCCAGGTTTTTGCTATTGTGAATAATGCTGCAATAAACATGTGTGAGCAGATATCTTCTTCG
>NW_007070902.1:197210-202247 GCF_000164805.1 Carlito syrichta | reverse complement strand
TTTTTGAATTGGAGTCTCACTCCGTTGCCCAGACTGGAGTGCAGTGGCCGCTTCTGGCCACCGCAGCCTTGACCTGCTGGGCTCCAGTGGCCCAGGCTGGTCTCAAATCCCTGGGCTCAGGCAATCCTCTCGTTTCTGCTTCCCAAAGTGCTGGGATTACAGGCGTGAGCCACTAAGCCCAGTTTTGTTTTGTTTTGTTTTTGAGACAGGGTCTCGCTCTGTTGCCCAGGCTGGAGTGCAGTGCTATGATGATATCTCACTTAGGCTCAGATGATCCTCCAGCCTCAGCCTCCCAAGTAGCTGGGACCAAAGGTATATCACCATGCCTGGTTAATTTTTTTATTTTTTGTAGACACAGGGTCTCACTGGAAAACCACATTTTATCTTTATATTTATTTTTTTGATTTGGAGTCTCACTCTGTCACCCAAGCTGGAGTGCAGTGGCATGCTCATGGCCACTGCAGCCTCGACCTGCTGGGACCAGGCAATCCTTCCACCTCAGCCTCCCAAGTTACTGGAACCACAGGTGTGCATCACCACACCCAGCTAATTTTTTTATTTTAAAAGTAGCAACAAAGTCTCACCAGATTTTTTGATTTATTGTAGAGACGAGGTCTTGTCAAGTTGCCCAGGCTGAACCCCTGGGCTCAGGCAATCCTCTTGCCTCTACCTCCCAAAATGCTGAGATTACAGGTGTGAGCTACCACACCCAGCTGGAAATCACATTTTAAATCTTCATCAAGACGGCCCTGGGGCCCAAAAGGGTGGGTCAAATGCAAGCAACTTCAATCAAACATCCTCCCTCCTCCCTCTAGAACCTTCACCAGCCTTATCCTTGGGCTCCCACCTTCCATCCTACCCAGTCCTGGTTGTGGGATGATCACGGCTATCGTGGGACTGGAATGGTGGGAGAGAAAGGCTGCTGGGGTGGGAAGCAGCTTTCTTTCTTTTTTTTTTGAGCTAGAGTCTTACTCTGTTGCCCAAGATGGAGTACAGTAGTAAGCTCACGGCCACTGCAATTTTGACCTGCTGGGCTCAGGCCATCCTTCCGCCTCAGCCTTCCAAGTAGCTGGAACTACAGGCACGTGCCACCACACCTGGCTAATTTTTTGATTTACTGTAGAGATGAAGTCCCACTAAGTTGCCCAGGCTGATCTTGAGCTGAGGGCTCAGGCAATCCTCTCACCAAAGTGCTGGGATTATAGGTGTGAGCCACTGGGCCTGGCTGGGAAGCAGCTTTCTTAGAGACCGGTTGTTGAACTATAAGTGAGAGGATTCAGATGCATAAAATGAAGGCACTGTCTTCAGATTCAGATACTGCCAATTCCATTCTTGTTATTCCCTGGGGCAGGGCGGGCACAGGGTGCTGCCCCGGAAAAGGAGAAGGATAGTCATGGAAGAGGGACATCCTGGTTATTTCTCTTTGGCCCCTGCCTCCCTTGCCACTCCTCCCCCACCCACTGCTTGGTATTTCAGACACTGAAATGCACAGAGAGGTCAGGATCCAAGACCAAGCTTCTTTTTTTTTTTTAAGATAAGAGTCTCAGCCGGGCTCGGTGGCTCAGCCTGTAATCCAGCGCCTTTGGGAAGCTGAGGTGAGTAGATTGCCTGAGCCCTCAGGTTCGAGACCCACCTGGGCAGCGAGACCTCATCTCTACAATAAATCAAAAAATTAGCCAGGCGTGGTAGCGCGCGCCTGTAGTTCCAGTTACTTGGAAGGCTGAGGCAGAAGGATCCCCGGAGCCCAGCAGGTCGAGGCTGTGGTGGCCAGGAGCGGCCACTGCACTCCAGTCTGGGCGACAGAGTGAGACTCCAACTAAAAAAAAAAAAAAAGGAAAATATAGTTTATTTAGAAAGTAAATTAGAGAAAGAGGTAACTCATCGCCCCATGGTAGGGGAGGGGGCCAAAGCTTAAGAAAACACGGCCTGGCCATAGCTCAAAAAGTACATGGCCACACCATAGCTTTTTTAATATACAAGGTTTTGCTAGGTTTCCCAGGCTAAAACCAAGATACTTTTATGACAAGTGGGTCTACATTCTGCCGGGGCATTACTAGGCCTGTCATCATAAAAAAAACCCAAAGTGGTCAGGCGCACTGGCTCACACCTGTAATCCCAGCACTTTGGGAGGCTGAAGCAAGAGAATTGCCTGAGCCTACAGGTTTTGAGACCAGCCTGGGCAACATGGTGAGACCTCATCTCTACAATAAATTTTTTAAAATTAGCTGGGTGTGGTGGTGCGTGCCTGTAGTTCCAACTACTTGGAAGGCTGAGGTGGAAGGATCATCTGAGCTCAACAGGTTGAGGCTGTGGTGACTGAGTGTGCCACTGCACTCTAGCCTGGGTGACAGAGTGAGACTCCAACTCAAAAAACAAAACAAAGCAAAACAAAGCAGCAGGTCCCAGCCTGCCCTGCAGGGTACAGGGAGGAGGAGGGAATGGCAGAGAGGCTGCAGAGAAATAAACCAAACTGGCCCTCTCCTGGACAGACACAGAGTCCCCACCAGGGCACATCACCGCTGGTCAGGGCTCACTCCTTCCACCCTGTGCTCCTCCCCTCCTACTTTCATACGGTGGCCACATGGTGACTCCACTTCAGCACTCGTGAGGCTGAGCAGCTAATAGCCACCAAGCTTGGCCACTGCAAATACCACACACACACACACACACACACACACACACACACACACACACACACACTGTAGTCCCAGTGTCAGGACTGCAGCTAAGTCAGAGAACAGGAAGCCAGAGCTGACCCTAGGTTCATCAGGGCTAGTCTCCACCCTGCTTCCCACTGCAGGGCCAGGGAACAGAAGGGAGGCTGGGGAGCAGTCATGGAGCAAAGGGGTACCCCTGGGTCCTGGCTCCAGCCTTGACTCCCAATCACATGAGTGACAGTAGCCTAGTGACTTCCCCTCTCTGGCCCCTAGCTTACTACGATACAAAATGGATATGAAACTGATTATCATGAAGTCATCTGCCTGCTCAAAAGGTCTATGGCAACAGAATGATGAAATATTCACAAAGATGTGGTTCCCATAGTGGCACAAGCTTCTGCTCAACTCTGGGGTTAGTTTCCTGGCAATAATATTCCCTCCCCTCTTGCCCACTCTCAGCTATCTCCTCACCCATTTGACTTTCGTTTATTTGTTTGTTTTCAGTGGGGATCTCACTCTGTTGCTCAGGCTGGAGTGCAGTGGCATGATCACAGCTCAGTCTCCTGGGCTCAGGCAATCCTTCCACCCCAGCCTCTGGAGTAGATAGGACTACAGGTGAGTGCCACCATGCTAATTTTTTTTTTAATTTTTGGTAGAGACGAGGTCTTGCTATGTTGCCTAGTCTCAAACTCCTGGGCTCCAGGAGTCCTCCCACCTCAGCCTCCCAGAGTGCTGGGATTACAGGCTATAAATCAGATTAAAAAAAAAAAAAGAGGGAACAGGGGGTTAGTATGATTTGCTTTAGTCTTGGGAATATCCCTAAAAATACCTCCATGCTTTGGACCCAGGGACCAGGAAAAACAACCCAAACTCAGTTTTTTGGAGGAAGGGTGTGGTGTGTACTCTCCACAGTAACTAGGTTTGAGGGGTGAAAGGGACCAGAGTCCCAAACTGAGAATATCTGTGGACAAAGGTTTGGGGTTCTCCTAGCAAGGTAGCCCAGATTTGCCTTGAGCTCGGCAAGGGGTTTTATGGGTTGTATTAGGATTTTGGGAGGAGACGCCAGCAGGCCATCGTTCTGGCTCTGGTGCCCTCCCCTCCACTGCCCATGAGAAACCTAAACCCTTAAATGCTTCCTGGTCCTATTACCAAGTGTTTGGAGCAGGTCTGGTGGGTCTTGGCAGCTGGCCCATGTGTAGGTCACTAACCTCCTCAAAACTTCCCCAGGAAACACTTATAGTCATATGCCGCATAACATTTTGGTCAGCAGTGATCCACATATACTTCCGTGGTCCCAAAAGATTTTAATGGATGACTGGGCGTGGTGACTCAACACCTGTAATCCCAGCACTTTGGGAGGCCAGAGCAGGAGGATTACTTGAGCCCAGGAGTTTGAGACACAGTGAGACCCTGTCTATACACACACACACACACACACACACACACACACACACACACACACAATTAGCCAGGTATGGTGGGTGTACCTGTAGTCTCTGCTACTTGGAAGGCTGACACAGAAAGAAGCCTGAGCCCAGGAAGTAGAGTCTGCAGTGAGCCATGATCATATCACTGCACTCCAGCCTAAACCACAGAGGGAGGGAGACCCTGACTCAAAAAAAAAAAAAAGATTATAATGGAACTGAAAAATTCCTATCCCCTAGTGACACCATAGCCATCATAATATGTTAGCTCAAGAAATTACCCATGTTTTGTGGTAGTACAAGTATAAACAAACCTCAAGTCATATAAAAGTCTAGCATATACAAGTTGAGTGCGGTGGCTCACACCTATAATCCCAACACTTTGGGAGGTGGAAGCAAGAGGACTGCCTGAGCGAGACTAGCCTGAGCAACATGATGAGACCTTGTCTATACAATAAATCAAAAAATTAGCCAGGCCTGGTGACACATGTCTGTAGTTCCAGCTACTTGGAAGGCTGAGGCAGAAGAATTGCCTGAGACCAGGAGGTCGAGGTTGCAGTGGCTGTGAGCGTGCCACTGCACTCAGTGAGACTATGACTCAAAAAAAGAAAAGAAAAAGTAAAAATAGAAAAAAGCTTATGAGATAAGAATATGAAGAAATACTTTTGTATGGCTATAAAATGTGTTGTAAACTAAGTGTTATTGCAAAAGATTTTAAAAAGTTAAAACATTTAAAAGTTTATAAAGTTAAAAAGTTACAATAAACTGCTAAGCTTCATTGATTATTATTATTATTTTTTTTTTTGAGTTGGAGTCTCACTCCATCACCCAGACTGGAGTGTGTGGCTGCTCCGGGCCACTGCAGCCTCGACCTGCTGGGCTCCGGCAATCCTTCTGCCTCAGCCTTCTGAGTAGCCGGAATTACAGGCAGGCGCTACCACACCCGGCTGATTTTT
>NW_007070902.1:192828-197137 GCF_000164805.1 Carlito syrichta | reverse complement strand
CCGAGCCCGGCTTAATTTTTTGATTTATTGTAGAGATGAGGGCTTGCCAAGTTGCCCAGGTGGGTCTCAAACCCACGGACTCAGGCAATCTATTCACCTCAGCCTCCTAAAGCACAGGATTACAGGCTGAGCCACCGAGCCCGGCTAGCTTCATTAATTATTGAATAAATAATTTTTTTTTTTGAGTTGGGGTCTCACTGTCATCCTGGCTAAAGTGCAGTGGCTAGATCTTGGCTCACTGCAGGCTCCATCCCCTGAATTCAAGGGATTCTTCTGCCCTAGTCTCCCTCTGGGGTAGCTGAGACTACAGGCGCTTACCACCATGTCCAGCTACTTTTACAATTTTTTTGGTAGGGACGAGGTTTTGCTATGTTGCCCAGGCTGGTCTTGAACTCCTGGGCTCAAGCAGTCCTCTCACCTTGGCCTCCCTAAAGTACTGGGATTACAGGCATGAGCCACTATACGCAGCCAGAAGTTTTTAAAATAAGTTTTGCGTAGTCTAAGTGCACAGTGTTTATAAAATCTACAGAAGTGGAAAGTAACCAGGCCTTCACATTCACGGCCAACTCACTCCCTGACTCCCCAGAGCAACTTCCAGTCCTGCAAGCTCCATTCATGGTAAGTGCCCTAGAGAGGTGGACCATTTTTTACCTTTTTTTTTTTTTTTTTTTTGAGTCAGGGTCTTCCTCTGTTGCCCAGGCTGAGGGCAGTGGTACGATCACAGCTCACTACAGCCTCAAGCTCCTGAGCTCAGACAGTCTTCCCACCTCAGCATCCCAAGTAGAATGAGACCCTGTCTGTTTTTTTTTAATTTGTTTTTTAACAAATGGTTACCCAGGAGAACTGGCTCTTTGGTGATCACAGCTTTATAGGTTTGCATGGCATTGAGAGTCACGGCCTCCATACCCATGAGAGAGAGAGAGAGATGAATTCTACTAGCAGTAGGAGTGAGTGGACCACGACCTGGTCTGATC
The DNA here is from genome assembly GCF_000164805.1 of Carlito syrichta. Classification (NCBI taxonomy): domain Eukaryota; kingdom Metazoa; phylum Chordata; class Mammalia; order Primates; family Tarsiidae; genus Carlito; species Carlito syrichta. The sequence goes on along the minus strand of NW_007070902.1, from coordinate 196,163 downwards.
CTTCTCTAGTCCGTGGTCCACTCACTCCTACTGCTAGTAGAATTCATCTCTCTCACTCACTAGCGGTTGCCTGGCTAAGTGCCTGACAGGATGGGGTCCAGGAGCGCTAGTCCATTTGGGAGACCGTTAGGGAATGTCAGGGAAGGGCAGTAATGACTCAGAAGTGAGTTCAGATCGAGGACTCTGATATCCTGAACTGGGAGGTGCTAAATTTCTTTCCTGTGTGTGTGTGTGTGTGTGTGTGTGTGTGTGTGTGTGTGTGTGTACCTGCATGCATTCACATGTGTGTATGGTGTCAAATGCAAATTTATGAATTTGGCTGGGTGTAGTGGCTCATGCCTGTAATCCCAGCACTTTGGGAGGCCCAGGTGGGAAAATGGCTTGTACCCAGGAGTTCTAGGCTGTGAAATCATTATGCCTAGCAGCTCCCAGACTCTGGGTGGGGTCAAACAAGGAATTTCCTTCTTTTCCCTCCAGGAATGGGGTATGGATCCCATGGCTGGGGCCTTCCCAACCCATGGTGCTCCCCTCTGCCCCACCCCTACCACCAAGTCATCGCCTCCCACATCTGCAGTGGGGAACACAGCAGATCCTCTCCCCTCCCCTCTAAAAATCTCCCACAACCCCAGAAGCCTTTTTTCTTTCTTTTTTTTTTTTTGAGTTGGAGTCTCACTCTGTCGCCCAGGCTGGAGTACAGTGGCACGCTCATGGCCACCGCAGCCTAGAACTGCTGGACTCAGGCGATCCTTCCACCTCAGCCTCAGCCTTCCAAGTAGCTGGAACTAAAGGCACACGCCACCATGCCCAACTAAATTTGTGACTTACTGTAGAGATGAGGTCTCGCCATGCTGCCCAGGCTGGTCTCAAACCTGTGGGCTCAGGCAATCCTCTCATCTCGGCCTCCCAAAGTGCTGGGATTATAGGCATGAACCTCTGCACCTGACTTTATTTATTTATTTATTTATTTGAGTAGCAGTCTCACCCTTTTTGCCCAAGCTGGAGTGCAGTGGCATGTTCATGACCACCTCAGCCTTGACCTGATGGACTCAGGTGATCCTTCCACCTCAGCCTTCCAAGTAGCTGGAACCACAGGTATGTGCCACCATACCCAGCTAATTTTTTGATTTACTGTAAAGACAAAGCCTTGCCAAGTTGCCCAGGCTGGTCTCAAACTCCTGAACTCAGGAAATCCTCTCGCCTCCACCTCACAAAGTGCTGGGATTACAAGCGTGAGCCACCGTGCCTGGCCCAGGAGCCCTTTCTGCAATCTCTCTCTCTCAATCTCCCTCTCTCTCTGCCTGGCTACCCAAGCATCCTGCCCCCTCAGCCAGACTTGACCATAAATGTTGCTGCCCCCAAGCTTCCCTATTAGGCCTGCCAAGGCACACAGCTATTTTTACCTCATTTTCTTCCCAGGCCTGTGGACCTAGGGGAGGGGCAGCCTCAGCTTTCCTCCAGCAGCTGAGTCCCCACCCCCTCGTCCCCACCTGAAACATCTGCTGGGAAGCTCAGGGAAGTTCTGCCTCCCAGAGCCCCACCCTAGCTGCTGGGATCTTTTCCTTACCTCTGAGTTCCTCCCCAGGCTGGAACCATTTTAGTCCTTAGTTATCTCCCCCGTGGGTTGGGTGTTCAACCTCAGCCACTTTATTTTTTATTTTTTTTTGTGAACTGGGGTCTCACTCTGTTGTCCAGGTTGGAGCGCAGTGGCACCATCACAGCTCACTACAGCCTCAACCTCCTGGGCTCAGGTGATCCTCTTGCCTTAGCTTCCCGAGTAGCTGGGACTACATGCATGTGCCACCACGCCCCACTAATTATTTTTTTGTAGAGATGAGGTCTAGCTATGCAGCCCAGGCTGGTTCTGAACTCCTGGGCTCAGGCAATCCTTCCGCCTTGGCTTCCCAAAGTGCTGGGATTACAGGCATGAGCCACCAAGCCTGGCCCTGAGCTACATTTACTAACTTACCTCCCTGTCCCCTCTGGCCTTGGTTTAGTGCAGATACAATCAAAGCTCCCCCACTCACAATACATAGACACATGCATGCTGGAGGGGGCATAACAGGGGATGCCACTGGCCTCTGCAGAGAAGAAAAGACTCCCTCCATACTTGTCCTTCTTCTCTCAGAACCTCTATTTTTGGCACAGGGAGGTTTACCTCCAGGCTGAGCACTTTCCCGGCTTCTACAGTCTGGGACATTTAGAGTGAAAAGGGTCACCCATGCAAGCTCTTCTGCCACACCAGGCTCTGGAGAAAATGTAGAGTCGATTGGCCCTCCCACACCTCCACTGTGCTCCCTTTCTCTTGATGTCTCCCAAAACTAGGCAGGTCTCCTAAAAAGTCTTGAAAGCCCCCCTCCCATCTCGCCTCCTCCACAGTCAGATTAAATGGAAACAGCTCTGACAAACAGTTTTTACCCAAAAGAAGGCTGCCAGTAGGGAAGCGAAGCTTTTTAGAGACCACATTGCCTGCAGTTCCAGCTACTTGGAAGGCTAAGGCGTAATGATCACCTGAGCCCAGCAGGTAGAGGCTGCAATGGCCGTGAGTATGCCACTGCACTCCAGCCTGGGTGACAGAGTGAGACTCCGACTCAATAATACATACATAAATAAATAAATAAATAAAAATAAAGGCCATATACATGCCCTTGGGAGGAGTCCCTTGGCACTAGGAAGGGTGGGGAGGAGGACAAACCCCATCTCGGCCTGTCCTGCCACCATCTCCTCAAGTGGGTGCCAGCTCACTCACTTCCCTGTCTCTATCCTCCCCGGTCTGCCTCTCTCTTAACTCCTAGCGAGACCAAGCCAAGCACCTCACCTCGCTTCGACGCCGGCTGGACCAGGCCCAGAGCCGGCAGTGGACCCACAGCTCCCAGAGAGGGGGCTGCTCACGTAGGCGGGTGGGAAATCGAGCCCTGCTTTTCTTTCCATTCCCTTCGGCAGGGACAGGAAGGGGACGAGGGAGCACAGACTAACCCCCACAGCCCCAGGACCCGCCTCCTTGGGGTAGGGGCATCCACGGGCCTTTGGGAAGCAGGGAGGAGGCAGGCTGGGAACATTCCCGCCCAGCCCGAGACCACCACCCCTGGGTACCGACCCGTCCCGGATGGGTCTGGGGGTGGGGGGAGTGGAGAGGAGCCGCGATACCGAGACTCCCGGATTTGGGGTTGTGATACAAAAGCTACATTTTAATCCAGGCGGGAGGAATGGAGAAAGGAGCAAAGCGACCCGGAACGCACGGGCGTAGTCTGGGGCGCGCGGGCCACCTCCACCGCGCCCAAGCCCGCAGGCACGCGGGGTGACTCGCCACCCCCCCGACTCCTGGTGCACTCCCTACG
>NW_007070902.1:185593-191340 GCF_000164805.1 Carlito syrichta | reverse complement strand
TGCCCCGGATGGTTGGAATAGTTGGAGCGGGAGATCGGGGCCTCCGCCGGCAGGCGCGGGCGCGAGGCTGGGGCTGGGCACAGGAATGCGGCCTGAGAAGGGGAGCCGGGTCCGAGAGTGTCGCGCTGTCTCTGAGATCTGGATCTCTGGACTGTGCTGAACTAACAGGCGACGCATGGTATTTGCCTGAGTCTAGTTTTTGAACGCGGGGAGGCCCTTGACCTTCACGGTCTTTTCCGGGGGACCTCTGACTCCCGCAGCCCCCCCCAAGCCCCCAAGTTACCAACCCGCTGTTCGCAGAAGGAAAGGGAGAGAGCACTGAAATCAGGGTCTTGAGGGACCTCGGGCCTGCGAAGTTCCTCTGGATTCCTTCTAACAGAACGGGCTTAAGATGGGCAGTGAAATAGGAAGGAAAGCCTTTACCCTCTCTCATCCCTAAGATTCATCTTTCCCTGCCCGGCCTACCACCACCCAAGTGTATCTGACAACGATGTCAAAGGCCATTCATGTCTCTAGATCCCAGAGATTTGACTCATTCACAAATTCTGACCGTTTTTAAAATTTGGGGTGTCACTCTGTTGCCCAGACTGGAGAGCAGTGGCACCATTACTGCTCACCACAGTCTCAACCTGCTGGGCCCAGACAATCCTCCTGCCTCAGCCTCCTGAGTAGCTGGGACTACAGGCGTGTGCCACCATGCCTGGCTAATTATTATTTTTTTTTTTTGTAAGTTTTGTTATGTTGCCCAGACTGATCTTGAACTCCTGGACTCAAGCAATTCTCCCACCCCAGACTCCCAAAGTGCTGGGATTACAGGCGTGGGCCACTGCACTTGGCCTGACATTCCTTTTTGAAGGAGTGGAATAGAAATACTTTCCTGATGAATAGCCAGAATGGTGTGAATGTAATTATTCTTGGCACGCATGTTACCACACACACACACACACACACACACACACACAGCATTCACTAAAGCTGCTCTTCAGCAACACCTGTCTCCTAATGAGATTTAAGTGGTAATCTATAGGCCAGGCTAAGATCTCTAAGCAATCAGAGATCATCAAATCTAACCTGGACACGGTGGCTCATGCCTGTAATCCCAACACTTTGGGAGGCCAAGGTAAGAGCATCGTTTGAGCACAGGCGTTCAAGACCAGACTGGGCAGCATAGCAGGACCTCGTCTCTACAATAACTTTTTTTTAAAGTTGATTTGTATTTAATTGCCCTACAGTGAAGGCCAGAAATTCATGTACTGACAAGCCAGCCCATATCAAAGACATTCTCCAAATGACACTTTTATTTATTTATTTATTTATTTTGAGTTGGAGTCTCACTCTGTCGCCCAGACTGGAGTGTAGTGGCCGCTCCCGGCCATCACAGCCTCGACCTGCTGGGCTCAGGTGATCCTTCCGCCTCAGCCTTCCGAGTAGCCGGAATTACAGATGCGTGCTACCACGTCCGGCTGATTTCTTGATTTATTGTAGAGATGAGGTCTCACCAAGTTGCCCAGGCGGGTCTCGAACCCGCAGGCTCAGGCAGTCCACTCACCTCAGCCTCCCAAAGACGCGGGATTACAGGCTGAGCCACTGAGCCCAGCTACAATAACTTTTTTAAAATAGCTGGATTTGGTGGCACAAATCTGTAGTCTCAGCTACTTGGGAGGCTGAGGTGAGATCACTTGAGCCCAGAAGGTCAAGGCTCCAGTGAGTAATGATGGTGTCACTCACTGCACTCCAGTGTGGATGACAGTGCGAGACCAGACTCAATAAGAAAAGAAAGAAAAAAAAAAAGAAATCATTGAGTCCCACCTCCTCGTTTGACAGACAGGAGGAGAATTGGAGAAAGCAGGTGACTTGCTAGAGGTCACGTGAAGTCAGCGTTGGCATGGACAGGTGAACCCAGGTCCTTGCACTCCTGCCTCCTTGCACTTTCCGCCTGAGCCCTCTGAGCCCTCCATGGGGGCAGGGAGAGGGCAACCTGCATAAGAGCAGGCAATTTTGCACAGGCCCCAGAAGGGTCCTCAGAGTTGACGTCCAGATAAAGGGAGGCTGCCCATCGTCCCCTGTTGTCTATCCAGCCCCTGTTGAGCTGTGAGTCCTTGGAGCCCCACCAGCTCCCTTTCACACAGAAAATCTGCAGCCCTTTTCCCTGCTTAGGAAACTACGTTTGGGTTTCCCCAGCTGGATGGAGATAGTCTCGGCAAAAGGTCACTTTTTTTTTTTTTTGGAGTTGGAGTCTCCCTCTGTTGCCCAGGCTGGAGTGCAGTGGCATGATCATGGGTCACTGTAGCCTTGACTTCCTGGACTCAGATGATCCTCCCAACTCAGTCTTCCAAGTAGCTGGGACTACAGGTGCATGCCACCACCATCCCTGGTTAATTTTTTGTTTTTTTTGTAATGATGAGGTCTCACCATATCATCCAGGCTGGTCTTGAACTCCTGAGCAATCCTTTTGCCTTGGCATCTTCCCAAGTAGCTGGAACTAGAGGTGTGCGCTACCATGACTAGTTATTTTTTTTTCCATTTATTATAGAGATGAGGTCTTTCCAAGTTGCCCAGGCTAGTCTCGAACCCCTGGGCTCAGGCAATCCTCTCACCTCCACCTCCCAAGTAGCTGGGACTACAGGTACGCACACCCCCATGCCTCTGCTCCCTAACACACATCAGTAGCTGTTTCCTCATCAACAAGTGGCTATTCTGCTTTTCAGTTTAGCGACAAGTAGAATGAACTTTTATTGATCGATTGATTGAGTCGGAGTCTCACTCTGTCACCCAGGCTGGAGTGCAATGGCACGCTCATGGCCACCGCAGCCTCAACCTGCTGGGCTCAGGCAATTCTTCTGCCTCAGCCTTCCAAGTAGCTGGAACTAAAGTTTCCACGCCCAGGTAATTTTTTGACTTATTGTAGAGATGAATTCTTGCCAAGTTACCCAGTCTGGTCTCGAACCCATGGGTTCAGGCAATCCTCTCACCTCAGCCTCCCAAAGTGCTGGGATTATAGGTGTGAGTCACCCAACAGTTCAAGGCTGCGGTGGTCGTGAGAGTGCCACTGCACTCCAGCCTGGGCAACATAGTAAGACTCCAACTCAAAAAAAAAAGAAAAAAGAAGAGGGACTGTTTCTTGTAGAATATATTATAGAGAACTTCTGCACATATTATCGTATGTATATTCGGCATTTGCTTTTTTCAGTTATTAATCTGCCCTACAGATCATTCCATACTGGTACATATAAAACTGCCTTACTTTCCAATGGATGGATGAAGTATTTATTTAACGAGTTCCCTATCAATAGACATTTGTAGATTATACTTAATAGTCTTTTTATTTAATTTTTTGTAGAGACCTGCTCTCTCTATGTTGATCAGGCTGGTTTCGAACTCCTGGCCTCAAGTCATACTTCTACCTGGACCTCCCAAAGTGCTGGGATTTCAGGTGTGAGCCATCACGCCTGGCCTATAGATTATCACTTAAATCTCCTTGGCAGGGGGTTGTTGCTGAAGAGGAGTTTTAGTGATTGATTTTTTTTTTTTGTCTTTACACACCTGCTAAAAGGAATTTCATCCAAACCATTCTGGCTGTCCTATCAGGAAAGTATTTCTATTACACTTCTTCAAAAAGCAGTGTCAGAATTTGCAGCTGGGTGTGGCGTCTCACACCTGTAATCCCAGCACTCTGGGAGGCAGAGGCAAGAGGATTACCTGAGCTCAAGACAAGCCTGGGCAACTTGGTGAGACCTCGTCTCTACAATAAATAAAAAAATAAACCAGCTGTGGTAGTGCACACCTGTAGTTCCAGCTACTTGGAAGGCTGAAGGCAGAAGGATCACCTGAGCCCAGCAGGTCGAGGCTGCAGTGACCGTGAGCATGCCACTGCACTCCAGTCTGGGTGACAGAGTGAGATTCCCACTCAAAAAAAAAAAAAGAATTTGTGGATGAATTACATCCCAGAGATAGTCCAGTGGACACACCTCTGACTCATCCAATGCCTCCTTAACAAAGGATTTCTCCAGAAGGGTCCTATCCCTCCTGCCTGTGTGGGAGAGGAATCAGCATCAAGTGTCTCTGACATTACTCTTCTTAGGTCGTGCCACTAAATCCAACAGGGGGCGCGCTGAGCCTTGCTGCCCTGGTGGGCGCCCAGAACGGTCCTTTCCAGAGCATTTCAGTCAAAACAAGCAGTTTCTCTTCATTTGTGATTGCACTCAGTGTCCTGGCACTCACATTGGGGGCTGATGGTTTGCATTTTCCATTGCTCACTCTATTTGCTGAAAGGCACATTGTTCCATTGTGTCCTTCCAGCCGCTGTGACAGGATCCATAAAAGGGATAGTGAGGTCAAAGCAAACAACTCCTTTGGCCCAGAAAAAGAACACCAGAATGCAACCATGTCAGCAGCTAGGATCTCGCAGAGGATTCTATCCTATTCCTCTGTCCAGTCGTATGTTCAATAAAGTATGACTACTTTCCATGAGCCTGTTACTGGCCTAGGGGCTTTTTTTTTCTTGAGTTGGAGTCTCACTGTTGCCCAGGTAGGAGGGTAGTCACACACTCATGGCCACTGCAGGCTCAACCTGCTGGGCTCAGGTGATCCTTCTGCCTCAGCCTTGCAAGTAACTGGAACCACAAGTGCACGCCACCACAACCGGCTAATTTTTTTTTAATTTATTGTAGAGAGACTGGTCTCACCAAGTTGCCCAGGCTGGTCTCAAACCCCTGGGCTCAGGTAATTCTTTCGCATCCACCTCCCAAAGTGCTGGAATGACAGGTATGAGCCACCGGGGCCTAGACACCTTAATAAGGGTCTCAGTCTGGTCCCTTCTGTTGAGAAGCTCAGATTTAAGTAAGAGAGACAGATGCATAAATAGTTTCTTTCCCCCTGCTCTTCCTCCTTCATTTTTTGGTACAGGGTCTTGCTATGTTGCCCAGGCTGGTCTCACACTCCCACCCTCCAGCAATCCTCCCACCTTGGCCTCTCAAAGCCTTGGGATGACAGGCATGAGTTGCCACACCTGGCCTGCATAAATAGTTTCTGACACAATGTGGAAGGTGCTCCCCAGCTTAGGAAAAGTGGTCACCACTTTTAGGAGGAGTGAGGAAGGGTTCCCAGAGGAAGGGGAAGGGAGCCCCTTAGCAACACCAGGAGCCTGAGGTGTGAGAGTGCACGGGAGAACAACCAGGGACAACTTGTCTCCTCGTCTCATGATTCTGTCGTAAGTCTTGTCATTTTACATTAGGGAGAGCCAGACCAGGGTGTGACATGTTCCATTCAATGTTGAATCCATACTAGGAGAGATCCCAGGGAGACCATGTGCTTCGTTAATAATATATGTTGGAATGAATGATGTGCCTTCACATCAGAGAAACCATCCCGGACAGAAGGCCAGCCCTCAGTAGCTGGCTCACAGCTGCCACAAATGACAGTGACTTTTTTTGTCTCTTTTTTTTTAGAGACAGGGCCTTGTTATGTTGACCAGGCTGGAGTGCAGTGGTGCGATCATAGCTCACTGCAGCCTCAAACTCCTTGGGCTCGAGTAATCTTCCCGCCTCAGTCTCCTGAGTAGCTGGGGTTACAGGTACATGCCACCATGCCTATTTTTAAGATTTTTGGTAGAGGCCAGGCAGGCACAGTGGCTCACACCTATAATCCCAGCACATTGGGAGGCCAAGGTGAGAGGATTGCCAGAGCCCATGGGTTTGAGACCAGCCTGGGCAACTTGGGGAGACCTCATCTCTACAATAAATCAAAAA
>NW_007070902.1:181015-185415 GCF_000164805.1 Carlito syrichta | reverse complement strand
AAGCCTGAGCCCAGCAGGTTGACGCTGCAGTGGCCATGGGCCTGCCACTGCACTCCAGTCTGGGCAACAGAGTGAGACTCTGACTAAAAAAAAATTTTTTTTTGACAGAGATGGGATCCTACTATATGGCCCAGGTTGGTCTTGAACTCCTGGCTTCAAGTGATCCTCCCACTTCAGCCTTCCAAAGTGCAGGGACTACAAGCATGAGATACCACTCTAGCCTTCTGTCAGCTTTATAGCATTATTCTTGTCTCTCTGATGTACATATATGAAAAATTGAATATTTGTATATTTCTCTTCCTCAAAAATTCCTTCCTTTCTTCTCCTTCGAACATTAATGTGTAAGGTAACTTTAATGAACCAGAAAACAAAAAAATTATTTATCAAGTGCTAATTTAATGCTAGAAACCATGCAAAGGACCAGCTTGTGATTTTGCTGTAGAATGGGAATTTTAGTTTCAGAGAAGCAGTGATTCAGGTTAACAAACAGAAGACATCAAGAAAACAAGTTAGTAAAAATGCTCTGCCAGGCGTAGTGGCTCAGGCCTGTAATCCCAGCACTTCAGGAGGCAAGAGGATCACCTGAGCCCATGAGTTCGAGACTAGCCTGGGCAACGTGGCAAGACCTTGTCTTTACAATAAATCAAAAAATTAGCCAGGCGTGGTGGCATGTGCCTGTAGTTCCAGCTACTTGGAAGGCTGAGGAGGAAGCCTCGCCTGAGCCCAGCAGGTTGAGGCTGCGGTGGCCATGAGCCTGCCACTGCACTCCAGCTGGGGCGACAGAGTGAGACTCCAGCTCAAAAAAAGAACAACCGAAAACAAACCACAAAAATGCTGTAAAGTCGCTCCTTGAACATGTCTCTTTTATCTTAAAAACCAAGGAACATACCAGGTGCAGGAGCTCCCACCTATAATCTCAACACTTTGGGAGACTGAGGAGAAGATTACTTGAGTTCAGGAGTTTGAGACTAGCCTGGGCAACATAGTGAGAGCCCATTTCTGCACACACAAAAATTTTAAAAAATTAAACAAAAAAATCACACACACACACACACACACACACACACACACACACACACACACCCAGTTTTAATTGATTTTACCTTCTGGATGCTCAAGATTTTCTCCTTCTGTTCAAACTTTATTGTCTTCTACAACTGCTGCTACTAATCCTTCACTTTTTTTTTTGAGTCAGTCTACTCTGTCGCCCAGGCTGGAGTGCAGTGGCATGCTCATGGCCACCACAACCTCAACCTGCTGGCTCAGGTGGTCTTTCTGCCTCAGCCTTCCAAGTAGTTGGTACCACAGGCATATGCCACCACGCCTGGCTAATTTTTTGATTTATTGTAGAAACAAGGTCTTGCCATGTTGCTCAGGCTGGTCTCGAATCCCTGAGCTCAGGCAGTTCTTTGCTTCTGCCTCCCAAAGTTCTGGGATTACAGGCTTGAACCACTGGACCCAGCATTTACTTTTTTGTTTGTTTGTTTGTTTGTTTTGTTGTTGTTGTTGTTGTTTTTGAGTTGGAGTCTCACTCCGTCGCCCAGACTGGAGTGCAGTGGCCGCTCCCAGCCACCGCAGCCTCGACCTGCTGGGCTCCGGCGATCCTTCCACCTCAGCCTTCCGAGTAGCCGGAATTACAGGCATGCGCTACCACACCCGGCTGATTTTTTGATTTATTGTAGAGATGAGGTCTCGCTGCCCAGGTGGGTCTCGAACCCACAGCCTCAGGCAATCCACTCACCTCAGCCTCCCAAAGCATGGGATTACAGGCTGAGCCACTGAGCCCGGCTCGAGTTTTTCTTTTTTTGAGTTGGAGTCTCGCTCTGTTGCCCAGGCTGGAGTGCAATGGCACACTCACTGCCACCACAGCCTCAACCTGCTGGGTTCAGGCAATCCTTCCACCTCAGCCTTTCAAGTAGCTGAAACTACAGGCATGCGCCAGCACGCCCTGCTAATTTTTCTTTATTGTAGAGACAAGGTCTCACCACATTGCCCAGACTGGTCTTGAACCCCTGGGCTGAAGCAATCCTCTTTCCTTGGCCTCCCAAAGTGCTGGGATGACAGGCACGAGCCATTGCACCTGGCCAGTTTTTCTTTTCTAGAGAGGAGTAAACAATGCTGGAAAGAATCTGGAACAGGATGGAAGCGGCGTGATGGGGTTGGGCGCAGTTGCTCATGCCTGCAATCCCAGCACTTTGGGAGGCTAAGGCCGGAGGACTGCTTGAGCCCAGGAGTTGAAGACCAGCCTAGGCAACATAGGATAACCTTCTCTCTACAAAAAGATAAAATTAAAATAGCTGGGCGTGATGGTGCAGGCCTCTAATCCCAGCTACTCAGGAGGCGAAACAGGAAGATCACCTGAATCCAGGAGGTAGAGGCTATGGTGAGCCGTATTTATGCCATTGCACTCCAGCCTACAGGACAGAGTGAGACCCTGACTGGGAAAAAAAAAGTGGCATGATGGGAGAGTACATCAGAGGATATTTCACCCTGAGTCCACTCTGTCCTCAGGCGGGACTGCGTGCCGGCTCAGGTCGGGTGAGGGTAGGCCAGAGTTCATGGGTCTGGAGGAAGAAGAAAGTTTAAACATAGTTTGGTTAACAAGTATTTTGTTCTGAGTGATCGTTGGAGACAAGCAGTCCAGACAGACCTTTATGAGGCAAAGAATGGGGATTTGAGGAGTCCCTGTATGTCCTTGTCGTAGGTAAACAAAGGGGCCACCACCCTGAATCATTTGGGAAGGGTGGTTCTTTGCAGGAAGCTGTTTTTCAGGATGCAACAGGGCAGGGTGGGGTGTGTGGAGGGAGGAAATTCCTTCATAAACTCTGCTGTTTTCCAGGAGCTCAGGGCTCAGGTAAAATGCAACACTGTCCCCCCATGCCACTAGTCATCGCTCTCCATGCCTCCCTTCCTCTGGTCCCTGGCACCCAGTTATCTGCTTTCTTTTTGTAGATTTTCCTAGTCTAAACATTTCATATAAGTGGAATCGGCCAGGCGCAGTGGCTCACACCTGTCATCCCTGCACTTTGGGAGGCTGAGGCAGGAGGATCACTTGAGACCAGGAGTTCAAGACTAACCTGGGCAACATAGTCAAATTGTTCTCTACAAAAAATGAAAACATTAGCTGGGTGGGGTGGCACATGCCTGTAGTTTCCAGCTACCCAGAAGGCTGAGGCAGAAGGATCGTCTGAGCCCAACAGGTTGAGGCTGCAGTGGTGAGCCGTATTTGTGCCATGACACTCCAGCCTAAGTGACAGTGAGACTCCAATTCATAAATAAATAAATAGATGGAATCAGCCAGGTGAGGTGGCTCACGCCTTTAATTCCTGCACTTTGGGAGGCCAAGGTAGGAGGATCACTTGACACCAGGAGTTTGCCTCCACCTCCCAAAGTGTTGAGATTACAGGTGTGAGCCACCTGGGCAACATGATGAGACCTTGTTTCTATAATAACTCAAGAAATGAGCTGGATGTGGTAGCGTGCATCTGTAGTTCTGGGTACTAGGAAGGCTGAGGTGGAAGGATCGCCTGAGCCCAGCAGGTTGAGGCTGCAGTTGCCAGGAGTGTGCCACTGCACTCCAGCCTGGGCAGCAGAGATTCTTGAGAGAGGCAGGTGGGTTGGAACAGTATTGTTTACCAATAAGTCCAAAACTATTTTGATATTTCTCTTTAATCTTTTTGAGTTGGAATCTCACTCCATCATCTAGGCTGGAGTGTAGTAATATGATCATGGCTCACTGCAGACTAAACCTTCTGGGCTCAGGCGATCCTGCCGCCTCAGCCTCCCAAGTAGCTGAGACTACAGGTATGCATCACCACACTTGGCTTATTGTTTATTTATTTATTTATTTATAGAAACGAAGTCTTGCTATGCTGCCCAGGCTGGTCTCAAATGCCTGGGCTCTAGCAATTTTCTCACCTCAGCCTCCCAAAGTGCTAGGATTACAGGTGTGAGCCACTGAGCCTGGCCTTATTTTGAGGTTTTTAATTTCTTTTTTTTTTTTAATTGGAGTCTCACTCTGTTGCCCAGGCTGGAGTGCAGTGGCATACTCCTGGCAACTGCAGCCTCAACCTGCTGGGCTCAGGAGATCCTTCCACCTCAGCCTTCCTAGTACCCGGAACTACAGATGCACGCTACCACATCCAGATTTCTTGAGTTATTATAGAAACAAGGTCTCACCATGTTGCCCAGGCTGGTCTTGAACCCGTGGGCTCAGGGAATCCTCTCACCTTGGCCTCCGAAAGTGCTGGGATTATAGGCTTGAGCCACCATGCCCGACCTGGAAAATACTTTCCTTTTCTTTGTTTTTTTTTTGATTTGGAGTCTCACTCAGTCGCCCAGACTGGAGCGCAGTGGCCGCTTCCAGCCACCGCAGCCTCGACCTGCTGGGCTCCGGCGAT
>NW_007070902.1:179472-180986 GCF_000164805.1 Carlito syrichta | reverse complement strand
AGCCCGGCGGAAAATGCTCTTCAAGTTAAATTCCTACCACGAACAGTGGTTCATGCCTGTAATCCCAGCACTTTAGGAGGGTGAGACAGGAGGATTGCTGGAGGCCAGGAGTTTGAGACTAGCCTGAGTAATATAGGGAGACCTCGTCTCTACACACACACACACAAAAACAACCAAAAATTAGCCAGGTGTGTTACATACCTATAGTCTCATTTACTCAGGGGACTGAGGTAGAAGGATCGCCTGAGCTCAGGAGGTCAAGGCTTCAGTGAGCCATGATCATGCCACTGAGCTCCAGCCTGGGCAACAGAATGAGATTCCAACTAAAAAAAATTCCTGATGTTTATTTGTTTATAATTGATCTCCTTATACATGAATAATATAATAATAATAAACATTAATATACTTTCCTGTTGTTTGATTTCAGGCCATATACATCTAATATGTTTAAATCCATGAGTTTATAATGATGTGAAACAAGCAAAAACCTCATTGCTCACCTTCAGAAAATACTAGAGAAAAAACTCATTATTCTGGAAACTGGAAAATGACAGGAAACAATTCAGCATTTATCTTATCTTGCCTATTTGATTTGTACTGCAGGGTAACCAAATAGTGATGAGAGAAAGTTCTTATTTATAGAAGAATTTTGGCTCATAAATGAAGAATGAATGATAGAATGTTACTATTTTCTAGTGAAAAAATATTATCTAGCTTATGATCATTAATGCCTGCTAAAACTATTAGGTGGAAAATGGACAGGGAACTCTCTAATGGTTCCACCATACTAACAATTTAACCCTCTCATTAATCTTATCATGGAAAGAGACAGGATTGGTGCTGTGTGTGTGGTATGTGATAGGAAGTAGACACCAACACCTATGAAGTTGTTTTTTTTTCTGAGTTGGAGTCTCCTTTTGTCACCCAGGCTGGAGTGCAGTGACACACTCACAGCCACTGCAACCTCGACCTGTTGGGCTCAGGCAATCCTTCCACCTCAGCCTTCCCAGTAGCTGGAACTACAGGCAGGCGCCACCACACCCAGCTAGTTTTTTGATTTGTTGTAGAGATGCGGTCTTTGCCAGGTTGCCCAGGCTGGCCTCAAACCCATGAGCTGAGGCAATCCTCTCACCTCAGCCTCTCAAAGTGCTGGGATTATAGATGTGAGCCACCGTGCCTGGCTCTTTTTTTTTCTTTTGAGTGAGAGTCTCACTCTCACCCAGGCTGGAGTGTAGTGGCATGCTCATGGCCACCACAGCCTCGACCTGTTGGACTCAGGCGATCCTTCTGCCTCAGTCTTCCAATGTTTTTTGTTTTGTTTTGTTTTTTTAAGAGACCAGCTCTCACAATGCCGGATTAGAACTCCTGGACTTGGGCCATGCATGGTGGCTCACGCCTGTCATCCCAGCACTTTGGGAGGCCAAGACAGAAGGACTGTCTGAGCCCACGAGTTCAAGACCAGCCTAGGCAACATAACAAAATCTCTCTCTCTAAAAAAAAAAAAAAAAGCTGTA
>NW_007070902.1:175223-178885 GCF_000164805.1 Carlito syrichta | reverse complement strand
AAAAAAAAAAACTAACTAACCTGAATCTGATCATATGCCCAAATCTACTACCAGTTTACAGGAAATTTAGAGGTCAGAGAAATATATATATATATATATATTTCTTTCTTTCTTTCTTTCTTTCTTTCTTTCTTTCTTTCTTTTGAGTCAGAGAAATATATTTTCTTTCTTTTTTTGAGTTGGAGTCTCACTCTGTCGCCCAGACTGGAATGCAGTGGCACGCTTCCAGCCACTGCAGCCTCGACCTGCTGGGCTCTAGTGATCCTTCCGCTCAGCCTTCCAAGTAGCTGGAACTACAGGCACGTGCTACCATGCTTGGCTAATTTTTTGATTTATTGTAGAGATGAGGTCTCGCCAAGTTGCCCAGGCGGGTCTCGAACCCGTGGGTTCAGGCAATCCAGTCACCTCGTCCTCCCAAAGGGTAGGATTACAGGCTGAGGCACTGAGCCCGGCCAGAGAAATATATTTGTAACTTTTCTTTTTATAGAGATGAGGGTCTTGCTATGCTGTCCAGGCTGGTCTTAAACTCCTGGCCTCAAGCTTCCCTCCTGTCTAGGCCTCCCAAATTTCTGGGATTACAGGTGTGATCTACAGTGCCTGACCAGAGAAATATATTAAACAACACTGTGGTAATACAATCAGTAAAATCCAGATGTAGGAAATTCTGTCAGATAAACAACCCAGTTTCTCCTACAAACAAATTGCAAAAGAGAGAGAAAGATAGAGAGAGAGACGGGAAGGGAAGAAGATGAGATTGTGATAAACAGGGTATAACTAAATTAAAAGAGACTTTAAAGCCTATTTTTTGGCCGGGTGAGGCAGTTCACGCCTGTAATCACAGGACTTTGGGAGGCCAGGGCCGGTGGATTGCTTGAGCCTAGGAGTTTGAGACCAACCTAGACAACATAGCAAGACTCTGTCTACAAAAATATCAAAAAATTAACTGGGTGTGTGCCTGTAGTCTCAGCTACTCAGGAGGCTAAGGTGGAAGGATCACCTGAGCCCAGGAGGTCAAGGTTATGTTGAGTCGTGATCATGCCACTTTACTCCAGCACTCCAGCCTGGGTGACTGAGAGAGACTCTGACTAAACAAAAAAAAAAAAGTCTGGGCACGGTGGCTCACACCTATAATCCCAACACTTTGGGAGGCAGAAGTGAGAGGATTGTCTGAAGTCACAGGTTCGAGACCAGTCTGGGCAACTTGGTGAGACCTCATCTCTAAAATAAATTTTAAAAAATAGCTGGGTGTGGTGGTGCATGTCTGTGGTTTCAGCTACTTAGAAGACTAAAGTGGAAGGATCAGCCGGGCTCGGTGGCTCAGCCTGTAATCCCGCGCCTTGGGAGGCTGAGGTGAGGGGATTGCCTGATCCCGCAGGTCTCGAACCATCTCCACATCTTCCGCTGAGGCGGAAGGATCGCCAGAGCCCAGCAGGTCGAGGCTGCGGTGGTCAGGAGCGGCCACTGCACCCCAGTCTGGGCAACAGAGTGAGACTCCAAGTCAAAAAAAAAAAAAAAGTGGAAGGATTGCCTGAGCCCAACAGGTCAAGGCTGCAGTGGCTGTGAACGTGCTACTTGCACTCCAGTGTGGGTGACAGAGTGAGACTCCTACTCAAAAAAAAAAAAAAAGGTTCTGTAATGTTCCAAAAATTGAAACTTGAATTTGCTGCTTGCTGAATACTATGTAGAATCCACAAATGTGGAGTGATTTAGATATTATAAGCAAGCGAGAGATGTTTTAAAATATGCAGGAAGATGTGCACAGGTTATGTGCAAATACGCTACCATTTTATATCAGGGATTTGAGCATTTGCAGATTTTATTATCCTCAGGGGGATCCTGAAGCCAATTTCCCACTGACACCATAAGACAACTACATTATTCTCTCTACTTTCATCTACATTTGAACTTTCCCATTATACAAAGTGCTAAGGATCAGGCATGGTGGCTCACACTTAAAATCTTAGCCCTTGCCGGGCTCGGTGGCTCAGCCTGTAATCCCGTGCCTTGGAAGGCCAAGGTGAGTGGATTGCCTGAGTCCACAGGTTCGAGACCTGCCTGGGCAACTTGGCGAAACTTCATCTCTACAATAAATCAAAAATTAGCTGGGTGTGGTAGCACGCGCCTGTAGTTCCAGCTACTTAGAAAGATGAGGTGGAAGGATCGCCAGAGCCCAGCAGGTCGAGGTTATGGTGGCCGGGAGCGGCCACTGCACTCCAGTCTGGGTGATAGAGTGAGACTCCAACTCAAATAAATAAAAAAATAAATAAATAAAATAAAATCTTAGCCCTTTGGGAGGCCAAAGCTAGAGGATTACTTGAGCCCAGGAGTTTGAGACCACCCTGGGCAACATAGCCAGACCTCATCTCCACCAAAAAAAAAAAAAGTGCTGAGATTGCTTCAAGGACGAAATGTGTTCACATCTCTAAAGGGACATATCAGAATGTCTGACACACAATCAGTGGGGGAAAAAAGTGTTCATGACCCTCTTCCTTTCTCTCCATTGAACCAGTTGAGAACTGGCATTCAAAGAGACTGTCTGTTAAACCCACACTGCTGCACCCAGAAGAAGCCCCTTCCTTTCAACCCTCCAGGTGGACCCTTTAAAGCAAGCCACCCTCCATCAGAACAGCAAATGTTGAGCAGCTATGTGCATTTAAGCAAAACCGCATTTCTGGAACCTGGCCATTTTTCCAGGAAACTGTGTTCCCGTTTCACAACAGAACAGAACAGGAAGAGTGTGAACTCTTGTTCAGATATAGACTCCTTGCTCTCCCCTCAGATTTCCACATTCCCATTGTGCTCCTGGGTGTGAGAGTCCAGCTGCGCTTGGGGGAGTGACTCATTTTTCCACCAAGACACGACTTTCTATGAATCCCAAGGGTTTCTGATTGGTGTGGAAGAACAACGAGCACAGACGTGGTTCCTGGAACCATTACAGGGCTTGGGAGAGATAATTTAAACGGTTTTTCCACAGCCTTCAACTGAGAGGGGTAACAACTATTTGGACAATTCACGTTCCAAACCCTTTAGTATCACAAGTGGTTAGGAGTGGCTACTTGATACCAGCAGGGAATACAAAATAAATAGAATATAATCTGTGCCCTTTGGGTGTTTAAAAATCTCATTGAGGATATAAATACACAAGAAGTAGAGGATTTCCAAACAACCAAACGATATCCAATATGAATGGGTGCAAAATATATCAATCAATGTTTAGGAGATCTGGAACAAGAGTAATCAACATAGAAAGGAGCTATCTGGAAAAAAATTTTTCACTTTTTATTTTTATTTTTTCAATTGGAGTCTCACTCTCTTGCCCAGGCTGGAGTGTAGTGGCATGCTCATGACCACCGCAGCCTTGACCTGCTGGGCTCAGGAGATCCTTCCACCTACAGCCTCCTAAGTAACTGAAACCACAGGCACATAACACCCTGCTAATTTTTTGATTTATTGAGGAGATGAGGTCTTGCCAAGTCTCGAACTCATGGACTCGGGCAATCCTCTCACTTCTGCCTCCCAAAGTGCTGGGATTACAGGCATAAGCCACGTTGCCCAACTAAAATTTTCCCTTTTAAAATTGGTTTAAATTATTTCAAATTTACAGATTTTTTTTTTTTTTTGAGTTGGAGTCTCACTCTGTCGCCCAGACTGGAGCGCAGTGG